>NW_026942255.1:0-23185 GCF_024139115.2 Armigeres subalbatus
AAACTTTTCATATTATTTAGTTCACTTTTTGTTAAAATGAACTAAATAGAATGTTGGAGAAAAATGCCCCTTTAGGAAGGTGCCAGAGTGGGGTTTCTTTTTCATCTTAATTACTTGGACTGGTGAAAATCCAAGTAATTCAGAAATTTCAATTTTAATCTCATCCGGTGATTTGTCATCACTGGGCAGAACCTTCAAGACGACTTTGAACAATCAGCTCAGTTTTGTCGTCGGCATGTGAACGAAGGTACGGCGCTACTCAGTTAAATACTGGAAGAAGACGTTTGCGATCGTCAAAGTGATCCCGGCTTAAAACGCGGCAGTCAACCCTTCCTAGCAATCTGAAATGAAACCTTGATCCCCCGAAGGTTACTCAAGATTTCATTTCCGAAAGCCAGAAAACTCGGCATGAGATACCTACAATTGGCGGAATCCGTTGTTTCTTTAGCATGAATCGAATCACCTGGGCTAGAGGTAGATTTCGATTTCCTCGCAATTCGTTATTAATCAAATCGAACTGATTACTTCAGTTCGATGGGAAGAAAAATAATGTCAACGTTAGATTTAGAAGGGAATATCTGGAAGTCTCCAGCTTCCTTCTATTTTTTCCTGCGCTTGGGCAGGACGGTTTGAACGACTTTGTTTCTTTGAAGGAAGTGGAGAATTCAGAGACTCCCCCCTTCCTCTTGTTTTCATTAATACTCATTGCTGAGCGTGGAGACCTTGACCTTCTTAGAGGTTTTTTTCCCAGAACGGTGTCCCTGCAGGATTACTTTACCGCTTGTCGGAATTTTGCTACTTCTGAAGCAGGTTAACGCAAAACGAAGGCACTGGTCGCTTGCAAAGATCGTAACGGGATCAGTGGGTAGAAATAGCGCTAAGAAGCACCGTTGAAATTAAAATAGCTTCGGGTAGTATTAAAACTTCCCTTCCGCAAGAAAGGTGAACGCACAGCACGAAAGCACGATGTGGTCTGATGTTGCGTCGACTAACAGATGATTCGATCCAAAGGGGAGCCCTATTGCAGGCAGAAATTTCTGCAACAGTAGTATATACCTACACAAGTGTTTGTTGTAATAATGAGATTGAATGCCGGGCAGTTCACGTTAGCAGGGGATTCGCCCATTCCAATATTGGCAAGTATTCCTATAAACACTTGTTCACCATGCGTTTGTTCGTGTATAAATCCCGGTCGACGCTAAGAGGAGCTAAGAAGAAGAGATTACATCCGTCGAGTACGACTTTTGAACGGCAAAAGTTAGGGTTAAGGTACGGATTTACTTCATATGACCGAAGGTTTTGAGGAGTGTTTAGGCTTGATGTATTGCGCAATGTAGGTGGGAGACTGTTATTGAATCCATACCGCTTGACGATTTATTGTGTGATAGGTTGACGAAACGCACTATTCGAGGAGGATAGATGGTGAAGTTGTGAAGAGGAGGTCGTTTATGCCGCGCCTTGAAGGTTCGCCCTGAGGCGACTGCCATTTTTCACGTTGTGTTTATGTTTGTGTATAATTATTGGGTGTCTAATAACTTCTGGAAATGTGGGTACAAGTTTAAATGTTGAAGACGTTGCATTGAAACGTTTGCTTCATCAGAAGTCCTTTCCTTTATATCGAATCAGACTACATTGAGATACTGTTTTGGTCAGAAAATATGGTCTGCGTTGGATAGCGCTTTTTGGGTTCATACCCTAGGCAAGATAATCACAAAAAGCTGCATATACTGATATGTTTTGAATGCTGTTATTTACGGTTTTTGTAGAAGTACATGGAAACATATGCCAGGCATAACTAGTACTTCTATAGAAATAGTTAACAATAACTGGATTATGACAATACTATGACTCATTATTGATTGTGGTGAGCGGTGAACATTATTGATTAAACTATGATGATTTGTATCACAAAACGGAAGCTTATGTAGCGAAAGTTGAATAATTTCAGAAAAAGATTTGAAAGATCCGTTCGAGGGTTTCATCTACAGGAATAGTGCAGGGAATCAGCATCTGGGCGCTTCTTGAGACATTCAGATGATGAGGATAATTTTCCAAAAATAGATGCTAATTGTAGAAAATCACCGGACATAGTTCGTAATTTCGGAAAGAAGAGGAAGAAAGCATGCATGCAATAGGATTATACTGTAAAAGGTGGATATATAGTGCCAGTCATTTATAGCATAAGGGCTGGTAAAAATAAGTCGTGACTAAAGACAGTTCTTGTATCAGGGAAATTCGGTTGGTGATTTGAAGTGAAGCAGAAATTTAAAGATGGAATCTATTATCTAAGAACACTGAAATTAATTTCTAGAAATCTTTGCGGATTGCAGTAATGATTAGAACACGTACGTTTGTGGTTTATTCAGAGTTCTGTTTGGACTATAATAATGCTATCATATGGTAAACAAGTTCAATCAAATGGTGGTGAATTTATACTAAATTGACATTTACCACATAGACAACAGTAGGTACAATGACCATTTACTTAAATTCTAGCCTGAAGTTCGTCTGGCATAACTTGCGATGATATCTTGAGTTGGTGTGAAACCGTTAAGTAATTCAATATGTATAATCCAAACATGTTGGCCATTTTTATATCAAAAGGGGATTGTAGTATATTTGACGCGCATAAATTTACCATGTACAATTTGGCGATGAGTAAATGCACAATATGTAAAACAACAGTCATTAAATGTGTACACGGTTAGAAAAAGAGTACCTAATATTGGGTACTTTTCACTTTCAAATCGGGGAGTTCAGTGTAGAACCCAAAATTAAATAATTTTTTCTTGGAATTGAGGTGAAATTCACTTAATATAACGCAAAATATTTTAATTTTAAATGAAACTAACCAAAAGACATGTAAAATTTCACTCAACTTTTGTAAACATGAGATTACTCAACGTTGGGTTCCCACACTTTTAACAATGCCCTTGTTGAGTGGTTTTTGCTTCTTCATTTTATGACAACAAAGGGAAGAAGGAAGGGAGATGCAAGAGAAAAAAAAGTACCTAAAATGAGGTGCTTTTTACTAACCGATCAATTCAGCTCTTTGCATTTCGTTATCAATGTTCCAGCAACACTGTTCTTTCATGATGATGATTGCTGTTGAGATGGTGACAGCTCGAGCTCAGTCTTGATTTAGTCGCAGCCATAGCGGGCGGACCCGCGATCTCACAGGAACAGTTGATTGCACAGAGCGTAAAAAACGAGTCTGGTTGGTCTGTATGCGGGCGCCAAACCAAGACATAAATAGTTAACTTCGATTTCCATATCAGCTGTAGTTTACCTGAGATCAAACGATCTAAATTCCAGTTTCCGTCATGCCGTTCCAGTTGTATTGCGTGGAGGCACTTCACTGTAGCATGCGTCTGTTCACATTTCTGGAAAATTGTTTATAAAGCTAGTGAAGGTTCACTCCAAACTAGACGCGATTCTATCGCGTATTTTACTGCAAGGATCTCTGTCGCCGTTGGTATTGGATAAAAAACTATAAAATATAAAACTAAAAACATAAAAGTAACTGAAAATATAATAATATAAAAAATATATAAAATAACAAAATAAAAATAATAAAATAAAAATAAAAAAATATAAAAAATATAAAAATATTAAACAAAATATAAAGCCTATAAAATATATAAATATAAAAATATAGAAACATAAAAATATAAAGGGCCCTCCTTAGCCATTACGCGGTAAAGACGCGCTGCTACAAAGCAATGTAGAAATTGTCTCGACTTCCCCTGGGCATAAAAAGTACCCATCGTGTTAGCCTCATGATATACGAATGCAAAATGGTAACCAGAGCTTACAGAGCCTGCCATGATTCAATAACTGTGGTGCTTAATGAACACCCAAAGCTGTGAGGCGGTAATCTGTCCCACAGTGTGAGGGATGTAGTATGCCAATAAGAAGAAAAAGAAGAAGAAGAAAATAAAAATATTTAAAAATATTAAAATATTAAAATATTGAAATATTAAAATATTAAAAATATTAAAATATTAAAATATTAAAATATTAAAAATATTAAAAATATTAAAAATATTAAAATATTAAAATATTAAAATATTAAAATATTAAAATATTTAAAGAATATTAAAGATATTAAAGATATTAAGAATATTAAAATGTTAAAACGTTTAAAGATATTAAAGATAGTGTTAGATAAATATTAAAGTTAAGGGATTGAATGGTTAAAAAGATGGTGAAGATGAAGATGTAAAGATGAATTAAAATATTAAAATATTAAAGATGTTAGGTAAGTGTTAAAATGTGAAGATGGTGAGGTGGTGGAAGGTGTTAAAGATAGAGGTGGTGGGTGGTGAAAGATGATTAGAGTGTTCAAGGAGTTGAGAGTGTTGAAAGGGAGTTAGATGTTAGAATGGTGGGAGTGTTGAAGATGTTGAAGATGTTAAGGGTGGTTAGAAGATGTTAGAAGATGTTAAAGATGTTAAGATGTTAAAAGATTGTTAAGTGTTAAGATGATTGAAGATGTTAAGATGTTAAAGATGATTGAAGATGTTGAGAATGTTAAAGATGTTGGAATGATGAAGATGTTAAGATGTTGAAGATGTTGAAGATGGTTAAGATCGTTAAAGATGTTCGAGATGTTAGAAGATGTTAGATGATTGAGATGTTAAGATAGTGAGAGATGTTAGAGGAGTGTTAAAGATGTTAGAAGATGTTGAAGATGTTAAAGATACTGAAGATGTTAAAGATGTTAGAAGATGTTGAGGGTGTTAAGAATATTGAAGATGTTGAAGATGTTAAAGATATTAAAGATGTTAAAGATATTAAAGATGATTAAAATGTTAAAGATATTAAAGATGTTGAAGATATTAGAAGATATTAGGAATGTTAAAGGTAAAGTGTTAAAGATGTTGAAAATGTTAGAATATGGTAAAGATGGTAAAGATATTAAAGATATTGAAGATATTGAAGTAATCGTTAAGATGTTGAAGATGTTAGAGATGTTGAAGATGAATTGAGATGTTGAAGATGTTGAGTGGTGGGTGTTAAGTGTTAGATGAAGATGTTGAAGATGATTGAAGAATGGTAAAGTATTGAATCATTAGAATGTTGAAGATGTTTAGGAATGTTAAAGATGTTAGAGATGTTGAAGATGTTGAAGATGTTAAGATGTTAAAGATATGAGGAAGTGGTAAGAAGATGTTGAGGGTTTTTAGGAATGTTAAAGATGTTTGGAAGTGTTAAAGTTAAGGTTGCAAAGATGTTAAAGATGTTGAATGAAGATGTTAAGGAGCGGTGGGAATGTTAAAGATGGTGGAGATGTTAGAAGAGGAATGTTAGGAAGTGGTGAAGATGATTGAAGATGTTGAAGAGGGTATTGAGAGTAAAGATGGTGAAAGGTGTTGAAAATATTAAAGATGTTAGGAGTATTGGGAGATCGTTAAAGATGTTAAAGATGTTAAAGATGTTGAAAGATGTTGGATATGTTAAAGATGTTGGGGAGGGGTGTTAGAGGTGAAGATGTTGAAGATGTGTAAAGGTGTTAGAAGATGTTAAGATGTTAAAGATGATTAAAGATGTTAAGGATGAGTAAAGATGTTCAAAGAAGATGATTAAAAATATTAAAAGATATTAAAATGTTAGAAAGATATTAAAAGATATTAGAAGATATTAGGAATGAGTATTAAAGATATTAAAAGATATTAAAGATATTAAAGATATTAAGATGCCCAAGATATTAAAGATATTAAAATATTGAAAATATTAAAATGTAAAACATTAAAATATTAAAATGTTAAAATAATATTAAAGATATTAAAGATGTTAAAATATTAAAGATATTGTAAGATGTTAAAGATATTAAAGATATTAAAATATTAAAATATTAAAGATATTAGGAAATATTTAAAGATATTAGAATATTAAAGATATTAAAGATGATAGGAGTATTGAAAACTTAAAATATTAAAATAATAAAATATTAAAAATATTAAAAATATTAAAATATTGTGTAAATAAAAATATTAAAATATTGAAATATTGAAATATTAAAATATTAAAACATTAAAATATTAAAAATAAAGTACTAAAATAGCTATTAAAATTTTTAAATATTTTTTTTTTATATTTTTATTTTTTAACATTTTTATATTTTTATATTTTTGTTTTTTTTTATATTTTTATATTTTATATTTTTATATTTTCATATTTTCCTATTTTTATATTTTTATATTTATGTTTATATTTTTATATATTTATATTCTAAAATTTCTATATATTTAAATTTTTTATTTTTATATTTTTTAATTTTAATTTTTTCATATTTTTATTTGTTTTATTTTTATATTTTTTTATTTATATATTATAATAACTTTCTTATAAAAATATGAAAATATAAAAATATAAAAATTAAGAGATATGAAATATAAAAAAATGTTAAAATATGAAAATATAAAAATATGAAAATAAAAATTTCTTATTTTTATATTTTCCTATTTATGACATTTTTTTATATTTTATATCTCTTAATTTTTTACTATTTATATTTTCACCTTTTATAAGAAAGTTATTTTGAGCTTTTTAGTGGAATGTTTTCACCTGTCATAAGACGAGTTTATACAATCCCATTGAATTCCACCACTTAATTGTATCTTGACAGATACGTATTTCGACCTCAACAGTAAGGCCGTCTTCAGTGTCTCGTCGAGTGCAAGTCGAGTCAAGTACGTTTTATATTTTTATATTTTTTTCTCTATATTTTTAATTTTATATTTTTATATTTCCGAATTTTTTGTATTTTTATATTTTTATAAGCTTTATATAGGCCCTCCTTAGCCCGATGCGATAAGCTGCCAGGTGGCTCTTTCCCAGTGTGGGGATGTAATGCCAATAAGAAAGAAGAAGAAGCTTTATAAACAATTTCAGAAATGTGAACAGACATGCTACAGTAAAGCCCCAAACGCAATACAACCGGAACGGCGACGGAAACGGAAGAGATTTGACAGTTAGTCCATATGTTTTCTGTCCAAATTTGTCGTTTCCGTCGTTGTTCTGTTCAAATTGTATTGCGTTTAGAACTAAAACAAACCACGCAATATTTTTATATTTTTTTATTTTTTATTTTTATTTTTATTTTTTTTTTATTTTTTATATTTTTTAATATTTATATTTTTATTTTTCCATATTTTTATCTTTTTATATTTTTATATTTTCATATTTTTATATTTTTCATATTTTTATATTTTTTTATTTTTATATTTTTATGTTTTTATATTTTTATATTTTTATATTTTTTTATGTTCTATATCTCTAAATTTTTATATTTTTATATTTTATATTTTATATTTTTTATATTTCTACATATTTTATATATTTATATCCTAAATTTTTTATATTTTTATATTTCTATATTTTCATATTTTTATATTTTTTTATATTTTTATATTTTATTAAAATATTTAAAATATTAAAAAATATTAAAATATTAAAAATATTAAAATATTAAAATTTTACAAATAATAAAATATTAAAATAATTAAATATTAAAATAATAAAATAATAAATTATTAAAATATTAAAATATTAAAAATATTAAAATATTAGAATTTTAAAATATTAAAATTTTAAAATAATAAAATATTAAAATATTAAAATAATAAAATAAAATAAAATTAAAAATATTAAAATATTAAAAATATTAAAATAATGAAATATTATAATATTAAAATATTTAAATCTTTATTTAAAGATTTTATTTTATTTTTTAAATATTAATTTTTTCAATTTTTATTTTTAAATTTTTAATTTTTATATTTTATTTTTCATATTTTATCTTTTTTTATTTTTAATATTTTTTATTTTTTATTTTTTTATTTTTTATATTTTATATTTTTATATTTTTATATTTTTTATCCTTTTATATTTTTTATCTTTTTTTATATATTATTTAATTTTTATATCAGATACCACTCAGCTTCTGAGACGTGCAGACGTGTTTCCGATTGTGCTCTTAGATAGTCAAGTGATCGGAAATACGAGTGAGTTAAGTTCGATTCCGTCTGTGCCGCGTCGCGCGTTTTAAGGTCTGTCTCAATTGGATAATTAAACTGAAATTAAACTTAAAATGACATTTCAATAATTATCAAATAACCCTGCTCGCAGAGCAAGATTACTTTGACAGATATCGAAGATCATTTTCCATCGATGTCCTATTGGAATTGCTTCTGAGTAGCATCAGCCATTCTTATAACAGAGGTGATTTTTAATTTTTTGAACCGTCACTTTTTAAGTTTAATTCTCCAAATGAGACAGACCCTTAGTGATCCTGCGATGAGGCGAGAAAATACTTTTCATATTGAAGCTATTCAGTTTTCCGGTGAAGCCGTCATTCGAAAAGGTTCACGGCTTTTTGCCGCACGGTACTCAGCCTGAAGAAGAAAGAAGTGTTGAGACTACAGTGCCACAGAGGTGAACAGTATTGTGCGTTCGTCAAGGTTGACAACCTGGCGCTCGCACAACGAATAGTCTGAGAACATGACGAAGAAGCATGAAGTGGAGCACGCGGGGAAAAATACAAGCTTCGCATCACCATGGAAGATGGATGTGTAGAGGTTAAAGCACACGACCTGCCAGAAAACGTCTGAAGAAAAAATCGTGGAATTCTTGGGTGCGTTCGGTGAAGTGTTTTCGCTGCGAGAGCTAACATGGGGAGAAGGGTTCGAGTTCGGTGGGATACCGCTCGGCATTTTGGTCGGCCCAGTGCTAGTCCATCAAAACATCGATTCGTGGGTAACGATCGATGGACAACGCGAACCTACATTGTTGTTTACAAGGGCAAATCGTCTCTTGTAAATACTGCAAGAAACAAGCGCATACTGGCATATCGTGTGTCCAGAACAAAAAGCTGCTAGTCCAGAAGAGCTATGCGAACGTGGCGAAACAAACTGCGCCACGACAACCACCGAAAGAAGGCGAACGGTGTAAAACCCGAAGCATGCCAAACCGGTCAGTCAGCGTTCTGTTACTCCACCACCAGCATCGCTGGAGGCTTTCCCCAGCTGCCACAGCCGTCGAGTCAGACCGAACCGTCTGGCTCAAATGAAAAGCCCAACTGCAAGCCAGCCGACTGCGCCCATTGCACGAACAGTGTCTCCCAACCCGTTACAAACCGCAAATCGCGCGCAGCACATCGTCGTCGTTGCGCACACAACCACAGAGCCCTGAAGTGGCCTTGGTTGACATATTCAAAAAACCACCAAACGCGTTGCGATCGAAAGACCAAACCGGCGGCAACGACACGGTCGATTCGTCCACATCGACGAGAAGTAGCCGAATCCGAGGACACCCGCCCGGCAAGAAACAGCGATGCAACGACGGTGACGACCAAGATGAATACACCACTAAGGTGTGTTCCAATCCTGACAAACTCACAATTCAGCCATCTTGGATTTTCGTATGGGAGAGCCAGCTGATTTGTTTTCGTTTTGCACTGAAAATGAATTTTTCACCATCGCCTTCTTCTCTTCCATAACTTGGCAGATTGAAGCACTTAGTAGTGTATTCATCTTGGCTGACGACGAGCAGGATGTGGACTTTCTTCCATAAATGGAAGGCCTTTAATGGTTAGGGCTTCCAACCTCGCATCCATCAACATCGGCACGATCACGAACCCCTAAAACTAGAACGCACTCCGAACCTTCATAAGCAGCCAAAACCTCGATATCATTATTGTCTGCAGGAAGTCGAGAACGAACAGCTTTCCTTGCACTGGCTTTGTCGTTTTCGCGAATGTGGACCACACGAGGAAGAGGCACAACTGTAGCGGTAAAGAGCACATTCATGTCACTCACGTGGAGAAGAGCCTGGACAGCCGACTAATCGCGCTGCGAGTGCACGACACAATGATCTGCAACGTCTACGCTCCCTCGGCACTGCTCAGCGCGCGCTGCTGAGAGGAGTTCTTCAATAACTTTGCTTGCCTGTTATCTCAGCCGCCACCGAGGAACGTCATCGTAGCTGGCGATTTCAATTGCGTACTGCGTGCGTTGCGATTCGTCCAGCCCGAACACCAGTCCGTCCCTTAAAACAGCTGTACAGCAGCATCGATCGGATCTATGTCAGCCGTGGTCTTCTGCGACAAACTGCAGTCGGCCTACACGCACGTCTGCTGTTTCACGGATCACAAAGGCGATAACGCTCAGACTCTGTCTTCCCCCACTGAGACACGAGCCCGGGCACGGTTTCTGGGCCCTTCGACCCGCATCTTTCAACCGGAAAACGTTGCCGAGTTTCAGTATAAAGGTGGCAATATTGAACTCGTCAGCGCAGGAAACTATGCGTCGTGTATGCAATGAAGGTGGCTGTCGTACGCTAAGCCAAAAATCAAATCTTTTTCAAGTGGAAATCTCGTGCCGTCTACGAAGGGTTTCACGATACGCATCAACACCTCTATGCGCAACTACGGCTGGCAATACGACGGCTATTATCAGCAGCCACAAATGATCACCACCATCAACCGGCTGAAAGGAAATATTGGCACTGCAGCGAAATTTCTTCCACATGTTTATGCGCATCAACGAGACGCACGTGGCCGGTGATGAGCCAATGTCGATCTTCCAGCTGAGGGAAAAGACGTCGAAAGAAAACAACGATCTCGCAGCTACAGACGGGAGAAAGACGAAATCATCGTCGAGCCTCCAAGAAATCGAAGGCAAATCTGTTTGATTTTTTCTCGAGTCTCTACTCAGAAGAAACAAGCAGAAAACGTGACGGCAATGCTGCCAACAACAGGAACGATTTTGTATGCGAACAGACGTGTTATCCCACCGAACGACCCACTGAACGAAGCGTGCATGGATGAGATACAAACAACAGAAATTATGTCTGCTATCAAGGCGAGCGCACCCAAACGATCCCTGAGTGCCGACGGGATCCCACGAGAATTTTATCTCCGGATGTTCGATGTGTCATCCACCGTGGGTTGAACATGCTTATAGATGAAGCACTCAACGGAAATCTCCCCCATGCCTTCGTAGAAGGGCGTCATCGTGTTAGTGCAGAAGAAGGGAGGCGACAACACAGCCGAGCAACCTCGGCCGCATATCGCTGCTCAACAGCGATTATAAAATTTAACTCTCCCGCATCCTGAAAAACAGGATGGAACAGAACCTCTGGGCCCACCACGTCCTAAACAACGGACAGAAATGTTCAAACGCAGGCAGAGAACATCTTCGAGGCCACTCTCGCTCTGAAAGATCGGATCGCGCCAATCTCCGTCTCCACCGTCGCGCCGATAAGCTAATCAGCTTCGATCTGGAGAACGCCTTCGATCAGGTGCGGCACTCGTTCCTCTTCGAAACCATGCGTTCGCTCGGGTTCAACGGGGAACTCATCTCTCTTCTCTCGAACATAGCCAGTCGGTCCACATCCCGGCTGCTGCTTATCCAATGAGCATCTCTCTCGATCGTTCGAGATCGTTCGGTCGGTGCGGCAAAGGCGACCCTCTGTCCATGCACGCCTGTTCGTGCTTTATCTTCACCCACTGGTGTGTGAGGCGGAAACGGGCAAGTATGTGGGGATGATCTGCTCGTTGCCTACGCCGCCGACATCAACGTGGTGGTGACGTCATCGTGGCAAATAGAAGCGATGAATGAAATATTTCGTCGCTTTGGGAAGCTTGCCGCCAGCGCAAAAATTGAGTTACGTAAAACGGTTGCAGTGAATGTTGACTTTTTCGAAGGTAACGAAATTGGTACCCAGTGGCTACAAACAGCCAACGTAGTCAAGATACTAGGTGTTACCATCGCCAACTCGATAAGGCTGATGACCACACTCAACTGGGATGCGCTGGCGGACAAGTTCTCACAGCAAATGTATGGCTGTAGTCCTTGTGCAGGCTGAATCTGCACCAGCGAGTAATAATGCTAAATACATTCTGGTACGTCGAAGCTGTGGTACCTTTCATCTGTGCTGCCTCCAGCTTGCCTTGGAAGGTGTTCACACGGCGAAAATCCCAGCTACGATGGGGACGTTTATGTGGAGAGGAATGCTCGCGCGCGTTCCGATTATGCAACTAGTTCGGAAGAAAGAAAACGGTGGCTTGAATTTGCACGTGTTGGCGCTGAAAAGTCGCAGCCTGGCTACCAATCGACATCTGCAAGAGATCGAATCCATTCCCTACTATAAATCCCTTCTTTTCCACACTTCCTCGCCCGCAATTTTCAATAGACAATCCTGACCTAAAATCAATCCTATCAAATTTGTCCCAAATTCCCAACCATATGCAACAAAACCCCTCCGCCGATCTGATCCACCGGAACTTCGTCCAGCAAACCAGACTGCCAAAGGTGGAACGAAACAGTCCAGCAACTTGACTGGCCACGCGCGTGGCAGAAATATTGGGATGAAAGAGCTTTCCCTCATCGCAGCGATCCCAACTTTACCTGCTGGTGAATGGGAAAATAGAGCATCGGAAGCTTCTGCATGTGATGCAACGGTGTGGCGGACGAGAACTGTCAACACTGTGTGACGCTGAGCAGCTGAAACGCTCCAGCACAAGTTCTGGCGCTGCTCTCGTGTCGGCCCGGCCTGGATGGTCCTACAGCAGAGCCTGACCGGCTACACACAGATGGTTGGAGGCGACTGTCGTTCGGGGAGACTTCACGAGACCCTGTTTTGCCAGGAATTGGAAGAGCTGCGCGAGTGGAAATTCTCCGCTTGTTTGTGAAAGTACATCGGCTTTGTTAACGAGTGTAACGATAAAATTGATGT
Organism: Armigeres subalbatus; assembly: GCF_024139115.2. NCBI lineage: Eukaryota > Metazoa > Arthropoda > Insecta > Diptera > Culicidae > Armigeres > Armigeres subalbatus. Next base: position 12,742 of record NW_026942255.1, read on the forward strand.
GAACGCTTTAATGTTCCATGAATTGATTTGAAAATGCTGAACTACAATTGTAAAAAACTGTACATATAATGACAAAATAAAACTTAATTTGAACCACAAAAAAAAAAATTATATTTTTATATTTTATATTCTTATATTTTTACATTTTATATTTTACATTCTTATATTTTTTATATTTTTATACATTCTTATATTTTTATATTTTATATTATATTTATTATTTTTTTTTATATTCACTTGTCATACGACGAGTTTGTACAATCCCATTGAATTCCACCACTTAACCCTCTAACACCAGGACGAACGGATTATTTTCAAATGGCTCGCATTCAGCACCTGATGATCGGAATTGCTCGCGATTTCGTTTTTGTGCTCAATAGAATAACTATATTTTTGCTTTGATACATTTCAAATAGAAATTTTGTTCAGGTCGAGTTATTGCTGAAAATAAGTGTAATGCGCAGGGTGTTTTCTTATAATTCAAACATCTCTTCAATATTCTGGACGTGTTCATGCCCAAAAATTTATCAAAATCACCAATCAAACCAACCCAAAAAGATATTTGTAAAGATTTTTAGTCGATTCCGATGTTTTCACCATTTGAGTAGAGGCAGGATTGACTGTATTCAGGGCCGCATTCAGGGTTACAATGGTAGAGTATGGGCTAAAATTCAATTACAATGAGAATTTGCATGAGGTAACTAAGCATGCGGCTGCTAAATTTTACAAATCAGGAGGTTTAAATATTTAAATTTTCAATTGAAATTGATCTTCCTGAAATTCTTATCAGGGCCATGATTTTGGGGGTCAAAATGGGGGTGACCAATGGCCATATCACCAATTGCAATGAAACTGGGCATGCGACTGCTCAAACTTCATGAAAACACATCAGGAGCGCAAAGAACTCTGAATTTGAAATTGGCCTTCTGAAATTTTGACCAGGGCCGAATTCAGGGGTCCAAATGGGGAGAGCAAGTGCCATATCACCAAAAGCAATGAAACTGGGCATGCGACTGCTCAAACATCATGGAAACACATCGGGATCTCAAAGAAATCTCTGTTTCAAATGGAAATTGATCTTCTAAAATTTCAACCAGGAGCCGGATTTAGGAGTCAAAATGGGAGGGCAGGGCCCATATCACCAATTGCAATGAAACAGGGCATGCGACTGCTCAAACTTCATGAAAACACATCAGGGCTCAAGAATTCTGCTCGAACTTCCAAATTGTCTTTCCAGAAATTTTGACCAGGGCCGGATTCAGGGGGGTCCAAATGGGGAGGAAACAGGGCCATATCACCAATAGCAATGAAACTGGGCAGTGGCATGCGACTGCTCCAAACTTCATATAAACACATCAGGATCTCAAGAACTCTGTATGGTGAATTTGAAATTGAAATTCTGAAATTTCAACCCAGGGTGAATTCAGGGGTGAAAAACATGGAGAGCAGGACATATCACCATATGCTTAATGAAACTGGACATGCGACTGCTCAAACATCATGGAAACACATCGGAGCTCAAAGAGAAATCTGTTTCAAATGGAAATTGATCTTCTTAGATTTCAACCAGGGCCGGATTTAGGAGTCAAAATGGGGAGGGCAGGGGCCATATCACCCAATTACAATGAAACAGGAGCATGCGACTGCTCAAACTTCATGAAAACACATCAGGAGCTCAAAGTATTCTGTTTGAACATTAGAAACTGCTCTTATACAAATTTCAGGAAATTCTCCGGAGAAAATCCTCCAGGAATTCCTCAAAAAGTTCACTCCAGGAATTCCTCCAGAAGTTCCTCAGGAATTCTTCCAAAGTTCCTCCAGAATTCCTCTCGGAAGTTCCTCAGAAGTTCCTCAGAAGTTCCTCAAGTTCCTCCAGGAATTCCTCCGGAAGTTCCTCCAGGAATTCCCTCGAGAATTCCTCCGGAAGGATTCCTCCAGGAATTCCTCCGGAAAGTTCCTTCCAAGATTCCTCGGAAGTTCCTCAGGAATTCTCCTCGGAAGTTCCTCCAGGAGAATTCACTCGGAAGTTCCTCCACCAGGAATTCCTCGGAAGTTCCTCCAGGAATTCCTCCGGAAGTTCCTCAGGAATTCCTCCGGAAGTTCCTCAGGAATTCCTCCGGGAAGTTCCTCCAGGAATTCCTCGATTCCTCCAATTCTCCGAAAGTTCCTCCAGGAATTCCTCCGGCAGTTCCTCCAGAAATTTCTCCGGAAGTTCCTCCAGGAATCCCTCTGGAGGTTCCTCCAGGAATTCTTTCGAAGTTTCCTCCGGATATTCCTTCAGGAATTCCTCCGGATGTTCCTCGAGGAATTCCTCCGGAAGATCCTCCAGGAATTATATCGAAGTTTCCTCCAGGAGTTCCTCCGGAAGTTCCTCAGGAATTCCTCCGAAGTTCCTCCAGGAATTCCTCCGGAAGTTCCTCCAGGAATTCCTCCCGAGTTCCTCCAGGAATTCCTCCGGAAGTTCCTCAGGAATTCCTCCGGAAGTTCCTCCAGGAATTCTTCCGGAAGTCCCTCGGAGAATTCCTCCAGGAGTTCCTCAGTTCACCTCCAGAATTTCCTCCGGAAGTTCCTCCAGGAATTCCTCCGGAGATTCCTTGAAGATTCCTCCAGGCTGGAAGTTCCTCCAGGAATTCCTCGGAAGTTCCTCCAGGAATTCCTCCGGAAGTTCCTCAGGAATTCCTCGGAAGTTCCTCCGAATTCAAGTTCCTCAGGAGAGTTCCTCCAGGAATTCCTCGGAATTTCTCAGGTTTCCTCCAATTCCTCCAGAGTTCCTCCAAATTCTCCAGAGTTCCTCAAATTCCTCCGGAAGTTCCTCAGGAATTCCTCCGGAAGTTCCTCCAGGAATTCCTCCGGAAGTTCCTCCAGGAATTCCTCCGGAGTTCCTCCAGAATTCCTCCGGAAGTTCCTCCAGGAATTCCTCGGAAGTTCCTCCAGGAATTCCTCGGAAGTTCCTCGAATTCCTCCGGAAGTTCCTCCAGGAATTCCTCGGAAGTTCCTCCAGGAATTCCTCCGGAAGTTCCTCAGGAATTCCTCCGGAAGTTCCTCCCAGGAATTCCTCCCGGAAGTTCCTCCAGGAATTCCTCGGAAGGTCCTCAGGAATTCCTCCGGAAGTTCCTCCAGGAATTCCTCCGGAAGTTCCTCCAGGAATTCCTCCGGAAGTTCCACTCAGGGTCCTCCGATTCCTCCAGAATTCTCAGAGCTCCAGAATTCCTCGGAAGTTCCTCCAGGAATTCCTCGGAAGTTCCTCTCAGGAATTCTCCGGAGATTCTCCAGGAATTCCTCCGGAAGTTCCTCCAGGAATTCCTCGGAAGTTCCTCCAGGAATTCCTCGGAAGTTCCTCCAGGAATTCCTCCGGAAGTTCCTCAGGAATTCCTCCGGAAGTTCCTCCAGGAATTCCTCCGGAAGTTCCTCAGGAATTCCACTCCGGAAGTTCACTCCAGGAATTCCTCAGGAAGTTCCTCCAGGAATTCCTCCGGAAGTTTCCTCCAGAATTCCTCAGGAAGTTTCTCAGGAATTCCTCGGAAGTTCCTCAGGAATTCTCAGGTTCCTCCAGGGTCCTCCAGAGCTCCTCCAGGAACTCCTTCAGAAGCTCCTTCGGAACTCCTGGAAGCTCCTCAGGAACTCCTGCAGAAAGTTCCTCCCAGGATTTCTTCAAATTCCGCAGGAATTTCTCCGGGAGTTCCTCCAGGAATTCCTTCGAATATTCCTCCAGGAATTCCTTCGAATATTCCTCCAGGAATTCCATCGGAAGTTCAAGAATTTCTTTCGGAAACTCCTCCAGAACTTCCGGAGAAATTGTTCTTCCAAGAATTTTTCCAGAAGGTGCTCCTGGAATAATTTTGGAAGTTCCTCCAGGAATTCCTCCAGGAATCCCTTCAGAAGTTCATGCAGGAATTCCTGCAGAAGTCCTTCACGAATTCAGGAATTCTTTCGGAACTTTCTGAAATCCTCCAGGAATTCCTTCGGAAGTTCCTCCAGGAATTCCTTCAGAAGTCAGGAATGGTGGAACTTCCAACGGAATTCCTGGTGGAACTTCCCAAGGAATTCCTGGTGGAACTCCCAAAGGAAGTTCCTGGTGGAACTCGAAGGAATTCCTGGTGGAACTTTTAAAGGAATTCCTGGCGGAACTTCCGAAGAAATTCCTGGGTGGAACTTTCGAAAGAAATCCGGTGGAACTTCCAAAGGAATTCCTGGTGGAACTTCAGAAGGAATTCCTGGTGGAACTTCCGAAGGAGGTTCTGGTGGTGGAATTTCCGGAGGAATTCCTGGAGGAACTTCCGGAGGAATTCCTGGAGGAACTTCGGAGGAATTTCTGGAGGAACTCCGGAGGAACTTTCGGAGAATTCCTGGAGGACTTCGAGAGGAACTTTCAGGAGGAACTCCTGGAGGAACTTCCGGAGGAATTCCTGGAGGAACAATTTCCGGACGAATTCCTGCAGGAACCTCTGGAGGAATTCCTGGATCAACTTTCGGAGAATTCCTGGAGTGAACTTCCTGGAGGAATTCTGAGGAACTGCCGGAGGAAGCCCTGGAGGAACTTCCGGAGGAATTCCTGGAGGAACTTCCGGAGGAATTCCTGGAGGAACTCGGAGGTGAGAACTCCGAGGAATTCCTGGAGGAACCTGAGGAACCCTGGAGGACTCCTGGAGGAATTCCTGGAGGAACTTCCTGGAGGAAGGAGGAACTCTGGAGGAATTCCTGAGTGGAGGAATTCCCAGAGGCCTGGAGGAATTCCTGGAGGACGGAGAAGTTCAGGAATCAGGAGGAATTCCGGAGGGAGGAATTCCTGGAGGAACTCCGAGGCTGGAGGAGGAGGACTCCTGGAGAACTTCCGGAGGAATTCCTGAAACGAAAGAATTCCTGGAGGAACTTCCGGGAGGAATTCCTGGAGGAACCTCCGGGAGGAGAGGTTCCTGGAGGACGGAGGAATTCCTGGAGACTTCCGCTCAGGAGGAGGAACTCAGGAGGAATTCCTGGAGGAGGTGCTGGAGGAACTTCCGAGGAAGGAAATTCCTGGAGGAACTCGGGAGGTCTGGAGGAACCTTCGGAGGAATTCCTGGAGGAGCAGGAGGAGATTCTGGAGGAACTTCCTGGAGGGAAGGCTTGGAGAGTCCGGAACTTCCAGAGGAATTCCTGGAGGAACTGGGAGGGAATTTCCTGGAGGAACTTCCGATGAATTCCTGGAGGAACTTCCGGAGGAATTCCTGGAGGAACTCGGAGGAATTCCGGAGGAACTTCCGATAAATTCCTGGAGGAACTCCCGAGGAATTCCTGAGAACTTCCTGAGGAATTCCTGGAGGAACTTCCGGAGTAAATTCCCTGGAGGAACTCTCCGAGCGAAATTCTGAGGAACTTCCGAGGAATTCTGGAGGAACTTCCGGAGGAATTCCTGGAGAACTTCCGGAGGAAACGGAGGAACTTCCGGAGGAATTCCCGGAGGAACTCTCCTGGAGGAATTCCCTGAGGAACTTCCGGAGGAATTCCTGGAGAACTTCCGGAGGAATTCCTGAGGAACTTCCGGAGGAACTTCCGGAGGAATTCCTGGAACTTCCGGAGTAGAAATTCCTGGAGGAACTTCCGGAGGAATTCCTGGAGAACTTCAGAAGTCCTGGAGAAGCTTCCGTACAGATGCAGATTATGGAGGAACGTCCGGATGAACTTCCGGAGGAGATTCCTAGAAGAACTTTGGAGGAATTTGAAGGAGGGAGAACTTCTGGAGAGGATTCCTGGAGGATTTTCCGGAGAAATTCCCTAAATTTGTATGAGCAGTTTCACGTTCAAACAGTGATACTTGCTCCTGATGTGTTTTCCTGATGTTTGAGCAGTCGCATGTCCAGTTTCATTGCTGTGGTGATGTGGCCCTTCCTTATTTTCACCCCTGGATCCGGCCTGGTTGAAATTGAAGAGTCAATTTCAGAATCAAACAGATTTCTTTGAGATCCTGATATGTTTGAGCAGTCTCATGCCTATTTTCATTGCAATTGGTGATATGGCCCTTGCTCTCTGAATGTCCAGATCCAACTCAAAATTTCGGAAAAACAATTTGAAGTTCAGGCAGATTTCTTTGAGCTCCTGATGTGTTTTCATGAAGTTTGAGCAGTCGCATCTGTTTCATTGCAATTGGTGACCCTGCCCTCCCCATTTTCACTCCTAAATCCGGCCCTGGTTAAAATTTCAGAAGATCAATTTCTATTTGAAACAGATTTCTTTGAGCTCCTGATGTGTTTTCATGATGTTTGAGCAGTCGCATGCCCAGTTTCATTGCTATTGATGATATGTCCCGCTCTCCACATTTTCACCCCTGAATCCGGCCCTGGTCAAAATTCCAGAAGGTCGATTTAAAATTCAAACAGAGTTCTCTGAGATCCTGATGTGTTTTCATGAAGTTTGAGCAGTCGCATGCCCACTGCCCAGTTTCATTGCTATTGGTGATATGGCCCTTGCTCTCCCCATTTGGACCCCTGAATCAACTGGTCCAAATTTCGGAAAAGACAATTTGAAGTTCGAGCAGAATTCTTTGAGCTCCTGATGTGTTCCATGATGTTTGATCAGTCGCGTATGCATGCCCAATTCATTGCTTTTGGTGATATGGCACTTGCTCTCCCCATTTGTACCCCTGAATCCGGCCTAGTTAAATTCAGAAGATCAATTTCAAATTCAAACAGAGTTCTTTGAGCTCCTGATGTGTTTTCATGAAGTTTGAGCAGTCGCATGCCCAGTTTCATTGCAATTGGTGATATGGCCCTGGTCCCCATTTTGACCCCAAATCCGGCTCTGATAAGAATTTCAGAAGATCAATTTCAATTGAAAATTAAATATTTAAACCTCCTGATTTGTAAAATTTGTGCAGCCGCATGCTTATTACCTCATGCACCATTCATTGTAATTGAATTTTTTGCCCATACTCTACCATTGTAACCCCTGAATGCGGGCCAGAATACAGTCAATCCTGCCCTACTCAAATGGGTGAAAACATCGGAATCGACTAAAAATCTTTACAAATATCTTTTTGGGTTGGTTTGATTGGTGATTTGATAAATTTTGGGCATGAACACGTCCAGAATATTGAAGAGATGTTTGAATTATAAGAAAAACACCCCCGCGCACACTTATTTTTAGCAATAACTCGGACCTGAACAAAAATTTCGATTTGCAAATGTATCAGAGCAAAAATATAGCTATTCCCATTGAGTACAAACGAAACCGCAAGGAATTCCGACGATCAGGTGCTGAATGCGAGCCATTTGAAAAAAATCCGTTCGTCCCGGGTGTTAGAGGGTTAATTGTATCTTGGCAGATACGACCTCAACAGTAACCCGAGCAGCACAAGTCAGACAAAAATGGTTGCAGCAACTTGATTGTGACTAAATCTGGTCACATATGAGTTGCAGCAACCTATGTGAAGCATGTGTGCTGCTAGGGTAAGGCCGTCATCAGTGTCTCGTACTTGACTCGACTAGTCGAGGGGGGATTTTTCAAACTCGTCTTATGACAAGTGAAGACATTCCAGTAAAAAGCTCAAAAGAATTTAGTTTACATTTTTATATTTTTATATTTATATATTTTTATATTTTTATATTTTTAATTTTTTATTTTTTATGTTTTCATATGTTTATATTTTTATATTTTTAATTTTTTATTTTTAATGTTTTCATATTTTTATATTTTAATATTTTTATATTTTTATATTTTTATATTTTTATATTTGTATATATTATTTTTATATTTTTATATTTTTATATTTTTATATTTTTATATTTTTATATTTTTATATTTTTATATTTTTATGTTTTTATATTTTTATATTTTTATATTTTATATTTTTTAATTTTTATATTTTTATGTTTTTATATTTTTATATTCTTATATTTTTATATTTTTATCTCTTTATATTTTCATATTTATATATTTTCATATTTTATGTTTTTATATTTTAATATTTTTTTAATTTTATATGTTTATATTTTTATATTTTTATCTCTTTATATTTTTATATTTTTATTTTTTTATATTTTTATATCTTATATTTTTATATTTTTATATTTATATATTTTTATATTTTTATATTTTTATATTTTTATATTTTAATATTTTTTTATCTTTATACTTTTATATTTTTATATTTTTATCTCTTTATATTTTTATATTTTGTATTTTATATTTTATATTTTTATATTTTTATATTTTTATATTTTTATATTTTATATTTTTATATTTTTATATTTTATATTTTTATATATTTTATATTTTTATATTTTATATTTTATATTTTTATAGTTTTATATTTTTTATATTTTATATTTTTATATTTTATATTTTTATATTTTTATATTTTTATATTTTATATTTTTTATATTTTATATTTTTATATTTTTATATTTTATATTTTATATTTTATATTTTTTATATTTTAATATTTTAATATTTTAATGATTTTATATTTTTATATTTTTATATTTTATATTTTTTTTATATTTTATATTTTTTTTATATTTTTATATTTTTATATTTTTATATTTTCATATTTCTATATTTTTATATTTTATAATTTTTATATTTTCATACTTTTATATTTTTATATTTTTATATTTTTATATTTTTATATTTTTTATATTTTATATTTTATATATTTTATATTTTAATATTTTATATTTTTGTATTTTTATATTTTAATATTTTTATATTTTTGTATTTTTATATTTTTATATTTTTATATTTTTATATTTTTATATTTTTATATTTTTATATTTTTGTATTTTTATATTTTATATTTTTATATTTTTATAGTTTTATATTTTTATATTTTTATATTTTTATATTTTTATATTCACTTGTTATAAGACGAGTTTGTACAATACCATTGAATTCCACCACTTAATTGTATCTTGGCAGATACGTATTTCGACCTCAACAGTAAGGCCGTCTTCAGTGTCTCGTACTTGACTCGACTAGTCGAGAGGGGATTTTACAAACTCGTCTTATGACAAGTGAAGACATTCCACTAAAAAGCTCAAAATAATTTTGTTCACATTTTTATATTTTTATATTTATATATTTTTATATTTTTAATTTTTTATGTTTTCATATGTTTATATTTTTATATTTTTAATTTTTTATGTTTTCATATGTTTATATTTTTATATTTTTATATTTTTATATTTTTATATTTTCATATTTTTATATTTTTATATTTTTATATTTTTATGTTTTTTATATTTTTATAATTTTTAAATTTTTATGTTTTTATATCTCAATTTTTTAAATTTTTTAAGTTTTTTATATTTTTATATCTTCAATTTTTATATTTTTATTTTTTTATATTTCTATATTTTTATATTTTTATATTTTTATATTTTTATATTTTTATATTTTTATATTTTTATATTTTTATATTGTTATATTTTTATATTTTTATATTTTTATATTTTTATTTACGTTGCCAGAATGTCAGAATGTCGGACAGGTGGATCGATCATGTGGAAGGCGATTTGCGGACCATCCGCAAACTGCGTGATTGGCGACGTGCAGCCATGAAACGAGCTGAATGGAAAAGACTTCTTAGCACTGCACAGGCCACTCCGGCCTTAGCCTGAAATTAATGAATTATTGAATGAGAACATTGAAGGAATCCAATGAAAAAATCCACAAAAAATCTGGGGGTATTCAAAAAGTCGTAGAACAATTGATAAGTTCCAATCACGTGATGACCGACCCCAGTGTATGCGTGTTATCATCAAAATGTTTGTAAAATATTTACATTATCTGGCTACTAAATTCTGGTTACTTGAAGTGGGTACATTATTTAATTGAAAAGCATTATTATTTGATCTAACTTCAACTTTTCGAACATCACATGTAGATTTTTAAATTTCTACAGTTTCCTCGGAACTTTCATCTTCAAGTATCTGCGACAAATCAAGATGGATCAGCACTGTATTCAAATAGAATCAGAGGCCAGTGAAACCGATATACGGAAATCACGTGCTGTGTCGCATCTCTCAGTATTTGAGACGGTCACATTCCTCACTGACTCATTCATTAACACCAATTATATTGAGCGAGGGTCGGTATCATCGTGCTGTATTTGAGTTTTAATTGATAAAGCAGTCATATTCTCTCTATGTAGATGCGGCTCGCTGTGTTTCGGGCTGTTGTGAGGCGTGTTGTCGTTGACCCGTTGTCTGTCTGTTGAGTTTATATTGCCCGAAAAAGTATTGACAAGATAAATTGGAATTTATCAATAAAAATGAGCTTTTATCATACAGGTTAGTACCTGGGCGAAAGCTTTTGAATATAACTATCAGCTCCGTACGACTTGATCAAAGTTGAATCTAATTGATGTGCGATACGCAAAAGGTTTCAAAGTAGGTGAAGTGAAAGTTTATTTGATTTTTTTTTGTATATTTTCCGTAAATGTATCTATCATATAGCTTTGAACTTTTTT
>NW_026942256.1:0-29980 GCF_024139115.2 Armigeres subalbatus
TCCCTTTTTATGGAAGGTTAATTTTTATTGTACGGACCGTAACGCTTTATTCTGACTTCCTCCCTCCCCCTAAAACGTTACGTAATTTGTGAACAGTCCCTTGGGAAAGCGAGAAAGGCACTATCATTACTAGGTGTCTTGCATATATTGGATACGTTACGGATACACACTGATAATACATATTTCTATTTTTGTTAGATAGGTAAAAATATTACTCCGGATAATCGCGCCATTTTCACCGGATAATCGAGCCCCGGATAATCGAGTCCGGCCTGTATTAACCTTCCGCAACTCGCTTCAACTTTCATAACACGAGAACTCGCGTGTTGTAAAAAGAACAACAGTCCTAAAATCCGTTATAATGAAGCCAATTCAAATGACATCAACGTGATTTTTTCGGGAAAATGATAAAGGGGATATATTCTCTCATTGAGGACATTTTTTAAGTACAATGGATTTTCTGCTGGTCCTCCGGAAGATCCGGAACCAACGGAACACCGGTGATAATAGTCCATCTTCACAATACATGGCGCAATATTTCTTTAAGAATTCTGAAAACTCTAAAAACTCTGAAAAAATCAAAATCCATCTATAATCCCATGCGCCCCTATGAGTCAAAAAACAAATTGATTTAGAATTCTCCCACTGCGCGGCGCTAGTGTACATGAAAATACCAGTTTGGTTAGATAACTCGGGATCTGTGGGAATTAGAAAGTTGCCATCTTCTACAAAGTTGTTCGAGGATTGGAATCCAATATGTTGAGAAGCTAATTAGTTTGAAATTCATCCGCAATGTGGCGCTACTGTATATGAGAGATCAGTTCGGTTTGATATCTCAGGATCTATTGGTTTTAGAAAGTTGCCGTCTTCTACAAAGTTGTTCGAGGATTGGAATCCAATATGTTGAGAAGCTAATTAGTTTGAAATTCATCCGCAATGTGGCGCTACTGTATATGAGAGATCAGTTTGGTTAGATATCTCAGGATCTGTGGGATTTAGTAAATTGCCGTTTTCTACAACGTTGTTCGAGTACAGAGAACCAATATGTTGAGAAACTGAATAATTTATAATTCATCCGCAAGGAGGCGTTACTGTATATGAGAGATCAGTTCTTCGATATCTCGGGATCGTTTTCGTCTTCTACAAAGTTGATCGAGGGTTGGAAATCAATATGTTGAGATGTTAATTAGTTTAGAATTCATCCGCAAGGTGGCGCTACTGTATATGAGAGATCAGTTTGGTTCGATATTTCGGGATCTATTGGTTTTGGAAAATTGCCGTCTTCAGCTAAATTGTTCGAGGACTGAAAACCAACATGTTGAAAAACAGAATAATTTAACATTCATCCGCAAGGAGGTGCTACTGCATATGAGATATGAGTTCTTCGATATCTTGGGATCTGGGGGATTTAGAAAACTTCCGTTTTCTACAAAGTTGTTCGGGGATTGGAAACCAATGTGTTGAAATACTGTGAAGTTTAAAATTCATCCGTAGAGTAGTGATAGTACATGTGAGAACACCAGTTTGATTATATAACCCCGGGTTATTACGGGTTTTAGAAATTATTCGGAAGGCCACCTGGTGGCCACCTGCAGTCATAGCTGATTAAGACTTTGAAACATCTCCAAAATCACCGTCGAAAATGGTTTAGAAAAAAAAATGCGCTGATCTTTCCAAAATAATCATTTCTATTGTCGTTCCGGATTATCCCGACGGCTGGTCACCTGCGGTCATAGCAGAGTAATGACTGAGAATTTCATCCAAAATCACCGTCAGAAATGGTTTAGAAAAAAATTGCGCTGCCCTAGGACAAACTTCCCAAAATGACAATTTTTACGGACGTTCCGGATTATAGGGAAGGCCGTCTGATGGCCACCTACGGTTATAACAGAGTAAGAACTGTGGAATATCTCTAAAATCACCATCGTATGGTTTCTAAAACCATTATATGTTGATGTTTTAAACTAAATAATGCAAACCAATTTTTCAATTGAACAAGGATGTCACATAATAGGCCATAATTTTATTATTTTTATAGTACATTTTGAATATAATAGTTCCTTTTCATATGGAATTATACCGTAGTCGTATAGAACTGATTAAGTACAGTAAGTTAGCAGAAAACTGGATTATCTGTAAGAATTCCATTATGCTCTACTGTTTTGAAGTTTTTACCATGTTATATGATATAATAAAATGTTGTTTACGATGATTATTATAGCACGAGTGAAATTTTGAAACGAGTTAATTGTTATCTTATTAAATTGCTGACAAACTATTTTTTCTGAAAAATCTTTTGAAGTAAATCTTCTTATCATTTGAATTAAAATCAACAAATGGCCTTTATTGGAAGTCTTTATTTCATTAAGGTCGTAAGTTCGCAATTCAAAGTGATAGCCGAACTATGATAGGAACGTTTTATATTCCACATTATAACATAATCATAATGGTATTGAATTATAATCACGCTGATTAGTCTGATTTTCTTCATACATTTTTGGAAGATGGATTTTAATATTATAGTGATTATGTTGCGAAGACCGTAAACCTCATTGGTTTACATTAATGCAATTTGTATTGTTTGAAGAGCTTAGTGTTAATAGGTAACGGTATCAATCATATCCACGTTCTATTTGTAGCTGTACGAAGAGCGGTAATTAAATATGCTGAAAGGCTCGATGTTGGTTTAAGGGCCCTCCTTAGCCGTGCGGTAAGACGCGCGACTACAAAGCAAGACCATGCTGAGGGTGGCTGGGTTCGATTCCCGGTGCCGGTCTAGGCAATTTTCGGTTTGGAAATTGTCTCGACTTCCCTGGGCATAAAAGTATCATTGTGTTAGCCTCATGATAAACGAATGCAAAAATGGTAACCTGGCTTAGAAACCTCGCGGTTAATAACTGTGGAAGTGCTTAATGAACACTAAGCTGCGAGGCGGCTCTGTCCCAGTGTGGGGATGTAATGCCAATAAGAAGAAGAAAGGCTTGATTTACTCATGGTAAATCTGGGACAGTAGATTTATAATAGTTGTACCTTAATCAAAAATGTTTACTGAACTGCAATGTAGTTCTGCAATGTTTTGATCATAGTGACTACGGTTTTAATAGACTGAACTATATGAGCAACGGTTTGTTAAGAATGTTCTCCGTTTGAAAAAGTAATTTTGACATATATTTTATAGGAAGAATTCTATCAATATAAGATTGATTGTGGTACGTAGACCGTTAATAATGAGTTATCCTCATTTAATAATGTAAATGTAATCGCTGAAACATGTAGGTGTTCGAAGAACTTAAAAGTCTAAAAAACCACAAATCTCATTTAATGCACCTTTAAATCTTCATGGAATTGGCTAAAAATTGTCCGCGAGATTTCTTTCAAGCTGCCCATTAAAATGGAGGGGTGACACTTTGAATCTGGAATACTTGAAAATAGTAAACAGGTCTACTAATTTTTAACTGATTGAAGAACGGTAAATTATTATGCGGGTAAGCTCTCATTCTAAACCGCTTTTCATTATGGCATAACATTGTTAATACGTCAAAATAATAAAACATAATGAAATTCTTACAGGTAATGCAGTTTTCTAGTAAATTTACTATGCTAAAACAGTTTAATATGACAACGATATAATTCCATATGAAAAGAAACTATACAATTTAAAATCTGCTATAAAAACCAACAGTGGGTAATGTCTGTGACATAACCGGAAGTGGACGTAGGACTTGGCTTGACCATGCATGTAAGAATACATATTTTGCTCAGCATTATTCATAAGCATTCATTATTATACGTTTCGTTACCAATCTGGAGAAAAAATATCAAAATGGAAAGCTATTAATCGTTTTGACCCTTCCTTCGGAAGTGTATATAATTTCGCTTTGTATGCGTTACGCAGGTGTGTTACGTATTAATCTATCAATAAATCTCCCAAATTATGAAGTAAAATGTATGGTATTTGGAACAAATTCACTTTAATATTGAAAATATAATTATGACAAATGATATGATATGGAAATATGCATATTTTTCTGGTTTGTTTCAAAGAAACGATTGATTTTAATTGAGCAACATATAGAAGCATGTACCAAACAATCTTCTCAGAAAAGCAAAAACGTAAAAATTTAAAGGGATTTCAAAAATTTCTTCAGTGGAAGCTAGATAGCAAATGTGAGCATGTTTTGAGATGCTAATAGACCACTTATATGCATGTATGTGTGCGTTTTGAGATGCTAATAGACCACTTATATGCATGTATGTGTGCGTATGTGTGCAAATTCTGAAATTTACTTGCATAAAAATCTCACTCATTTTTAAGGTATTGAACATGATTTGTATTACAAAATTAGACATCCATAAGGCGAAATATATGTTATTATTGAACGCTATTAAGTTTCGTTCAGATCAATGACTGATTTAGTTAGTTCTGGATTAATAATTATCGAGGTCTCTGGAAATTACAGCCGGATGACACCATCTATGCTTCTGGCTCCAGCATAAAATTCACGTTATTATTTTGCTGTGGGCGTTATTTTCTGATACAATATTGTTACCAAATATTCAAATTTGTTTTGCACCGTACTAACCGTGTTGTGTTGAATGACGGTCTTATTACAATTAAATTGAAAATCGAACACATTTTTCACGGCACGGAATAGGTGGTATATAACGATAATAGTAATAAAATCATTCAAATCGCTTAACAACAGTTACTCTATCACAGAAAATTAGTCCTGAAATGATGTTTTTGTTTACTAATTTTGAATTGTCAGTGGGGCCCACCGCGCGCTAACCCCAGAGATGTTAGCCACCATTTTTTTCCCATTGGATAGATAGGCGATGACAGTAGGGTGGGAAATTACGAATATATGTATATGCTACCAGCGTTACGCTAGTTACTAACCATGTTACAATAGCTATTCATTTCGACGAGCGCCTAATAGATAGGCAGCATGACGTACAGTGCGTTTTCGTTCATTTTGTTGTCACTCAACCCATGAAATCCGCCTTTTGGTAGGCAATTAATTTGTCACCTTATATGTTCAATCGCCGTGGGAAGCTTAGTTGTTTTATCTCGTTTTAAATATTGGAGTCTGACAATATTTCCTTATGACTAAGGAAGGGCCAAAATCTCACTGTAGGTGGATTAATCTGGGTTTTTTCATCTAATGTTGATTGATAATGTTGAAGAATAATGGTGTGAAGTCTTCGTTCTTCGCTGTCGTCATGACGATTTGATTGCACGACGAAAGCTAACGTTGTGCGCGTCATTGACGATGCGTCGAGTAGCAACGAAGACAATAAATCTCGCGGCTACTGCGGTTTTTCTTGCTGCGACGCACGGCATACAAAACACAAGGCAGGCTCATCACGTATGTAAACATTCAGTTTGAATGTAAACATGTGACGTCACTGCTATCTTCGCACAAGCTGGACCGAGACGATGCCATATGGTCGCAGCATGCTTACTTTTGTACTCCAACATGTGGCGATAAAATATGCGACACATTCGAAGTGTCATTTTTCTAACGAGCCTACCTTGTTTTCTGTATACCGTGGCTGCGACGATGACTATTGTCAGGCCTGTCCCTGTCGCTGGACGTTGGTTCTCTACCGACCGCTCAAGATAAAATTTGAGCAGGAACTAAACTCGCGTGAGCCATGATTTTATCATTATATCAGAACTCTAGCCGAAGCTCCGCCCTTTGATGAATAAGACCATTGAACATCCTTTGCTCACTGCTAGTCGTGGATAATTAAAGTGACAAAACATTTCAAAATTATTATTTTCAAAATAATAACTAACGAATAGAAGAGTTCACTAACAAAATGATTATATATGAGACATTCGAAGTATTTTCAATGCCATAATTGCCAAAAAAAAAAGATGAACTATAGCATAGGAAATCCGCCGAAGCTCCGCATTTTCGAAGAATAATACCATTATAAATCAGCTGATGGCTACACCTTTACATTGATCAATAAAGCGACTGATTTCTTCATTATAGCATTGCAACTTAAGCCGATGTTCCACCTTTTTGATGAATACATCGCAAAACATTTGTTGGTTCTACCTTTACGTTGACCAACCAAGCAAGAATCCCCATATATTGGGCAACAGACAGCACATTCACACCATCTTGGGTTACCAAAGATGACTAACGCCTAAAAATGATTGCCAGGGGTGCGATAATTGCAATGTTATATTTATATGTTATTAATTTTTGGAAATGTTAATTACATTTTTCAACATTTCATTTTAAAACTAAGATTCCAAAATGGGATCATGTGATGATTTCTAGCACATTATTTCGACATGTTATGCTGCACATTGAATTATACGTTTAGGCACCCCTCGCAATGTCTCTTCACTACATTTCTTGTCTTTTGTGATACCGCGACGCTACTGCGTGGTAGCTAGAGTGGTAATAGAGTATACTTGCTGAAACACAAAATCACGTTAACCAAGAATATTCAAAAGCTTTATACCAACGTTTGAAAGTTACACAAAATTCAGTAGCTATTTACCTATTTACATCAACAAATAAATCAAATTTTAAATTGAAATATTTAGACTCAAAACAGTGACAATTTTTTGAATTCTAATGGAGAAATTTCAAAAATTTTCGTTGAGATCTTAGAATAAGAAACGCATTTTCTTTTGTCGTGAGTGAGGAAGACAGAATTTTGTAGCAATTCATCGCCATGAACGCGAATTAATAAAATTGTCACGCAAACGCTCTCTAATTAGTTGATTGTACTACATTTTCAAAATGATTCTAATGCGAAAAACTCTTTAGTAAGTATATTAGTGGTTCTGAAAAGATCCATTCACAATGTTAGATGTAAATTTCCTCTTGAGCGGTTCAACTGGGAGTTTATGATTGTTTAAAACATTAAGAATCGATGTCTGCAGGAATACCAAACGCTTAACCGCTGCTGCCATCGGCCGAGAAAACTTAATCAGTAGTGTTGTCGTCGACACTCTATCGTCGCACACCGTCGTGCCGCGGTTACTTTTGGCTTCTCGACAATGCCGGGCTGAAAATGCCGATGATGCTGACCTGAGAATGCTGACGATTCTGCACTTAAAAATGCTTAGGCTTGCGAATGCGTGGCTGAGACGATGATGCAACCGTTCAAAAATTTCGACGATGCGCTGCTGTTATTGCTTTGCCTGTTTCGGTCAGATTGAGAGGAAAAATTCGTGCTGCGCTATTTTATGCCTTCTTAGCAGACCTAGCTCGAGCTCATTCGTTGACGTCTGCACCAATCAGAACGTGGTAATGGAATGATGCAAGAATGATGCGGTACCCATATTTATAGGTTTTCGTGAATTCAATGCTTTGCTTTGAAAACAGTTTTGGGCCTATTGAAACAAGTTTTCGGATATCATCAAGCATTAATATGAAAGGCATACTTAAAAGCTGTCGATTGAGGGGTTAACTGCAGAAATCTGTTCACTAGGGTAAAAGCTATAACCGTTTGAAATCTTTCAACACTGCGTAACGCGGCCGATTTAGAAATTTTGAAATGACACCCGGTATAGTAAAGAGAGACGTAAGTCCTACGTCAAAATAATAAAATTATGGTATACTATGGGGCGTCTTTGTTCAATAGAAAAATTGTGTTGCAGTATTTAGTCTAAAACATTGCCAAATACTATTTTTTGCAATTCCTGATCATAATACCTGGTTTACAGTTCGTTTTTGAGTGATAAAACGGCCTACTTTTCCATACCAACCAACTGGGTGCTTTAATGACCATTATGCAACTCAAATGGGTTGCATAATATCTATTATAGCACTCATTTGGGTGCTTTAATGGAAAACCAACATCAGAACATTAGATACATAATCACATTTTGCTGAATTAGCTTGGATAAGTGTTCAAATAATGTATTTTCTGCGTCGCGTCATGAACTAAATAGTTTGATGGACATGACATCATAATTTTACAAAAGCAAGTTCATCTTTCGCCTAATGGCTTGAAGAGCTATGCAATGTGGTAAGATAACATGGAATCTGATAGTTCTCTGCAGCAACATGATTTGTTCGCAAGAATGATCATGTGGAGTAAATTAGTCTGTAAAATTTGGTACATATTTAACATATTGAAGCCCATTTTTCGTCATTGCAAAAAATAGCGTGTGCAACTCGTTGCAAAACTCGATTTTTTCAGCACTCGTAGTATTTATCCAACTCGGCAAGCCTCGTTGGATAAACGTACAACTCGTGCTGAAAAAATATTTATTTTACAACTAGTTGCACAAACTACTATTTAGAAACTCAGTTTGTTATAAGAAAAATTAGAATACAAATTTAATAAATATATCCGGATTCGACTGATATTTGACAAAGTTAGAGCGTTTGTAAAACTGATTTTCCTGAAAAAAGAAGAATTTTTTTTATCAAAATCTGCATATTACCATCATTTGGAGCTGATTTCAAGAAATATGATGTTCCACAAAGTTTTCATAAATTTAATACTGAAGAGATTAATCACAATAGATTGTAAATCGGATGAAAATGGCCAAAGTTATGATTATTTTTATGAAAGTCTAAGCTTGATGGTCAAAAAATCATCTTAATGGCCTTTGCGCGACGTCTAAACTTCAATATTTTGGCCTGAAATTCTGAGGCTACTCTTTTTTTGCCATAAAAAAAGCGTTTAAGCACATGAATTCCAGGTTTCGGAAACATTGGAAAAATAAGCCGCACCCTAATCAACATTCATGTTTCCAAAAAGGCCGGCGTTCTCCAAAGTTACGTCTCGAATGTGTACACAGATAGAAAAAGTTGTTGAAATTTACACGAAAGTAATGCACATAAATGGAATGCCAAAAAGAGCGTAATTTTCAACGATATTTTTGCCTGAATGTATGCAATTTGTATTGCATTATGTCATTATTTACTCGATTAAGTGGCATAGTGCTATACAAATTGCATACATTTAGGGCGAAATTGAGAGAAAAGATTCATGAATGCTCAGAATAGTGTAATTTTCCGCGTCAGTATTTTTTACGCGCTGATTAGTTTTCATTATTTTTTTCTGTGTAGGCAAGAGCTGGATTAAAAGCCCAAAAGGTTTAAAACTTCCCAAACCGTGATGAACGGCAGCAAACTGTTACCAAGACTCGTGCTAGGAAGCTTTACACTGAGCTGTTGACCAAATACAAAACATACGTGAAATCTGACCTCCAACAAACGCCATGGCAGGAATTTTACCCTAGGAAAGATAAATTCAAAGTAGATGATTGTTTCAAAAGAAGATAATGTCAAAATTTGCATCTTCCTAATTCGGCTGGCCTTTTGCACCTATGGAAAGCGAAGTGAAATTTTCGTCACAAAAAGTATCATCAATAATGGTGAAATTAATGAGACTGAGTGCCAAGAAAAACGGCTTTTGCCATTTTTGGAGAAGCACAATGGAATATCTTTATTTTTGCCGGATTTAGCTTCAAGTAATTATTCTAAAAGCATTGGCGTAGATAAGGGGGGGCTAGAGGGGGCTTAGCCCTCCCTAGAAAAAATTTCGCCCCCCCCCCCCCTAGGATTTGACATAGTAGTTAGCAGTGATATCAGTTTCCAACATGTAGCATAACGAATTATTGAAAAAGTTTGAAGACAAATGAGTTATTTCGCATATTCACCCTGTCATAATGAAATGAGTGGCAGACAAATGAGCTTTTTTTTCTCATTTCTGAGAAAGATGCCTGTGTGGCACTAAAATTGCACTTGGTGTTAATTATGTAAAGGCAATTGACGAATAAAGGTTACATGAAGAAGAAGAAGTCGAAAGATGATATTTGAAAAAAAAATGCACGGGAAGCGGACGGATATTTTTGAAAAATCCTCAAAAAATCTAGGAGCATTATAACGGTTGCAGTACGTTGTAGTACGGTTGCAGTACGGGGTTGAACTTTTCTTATATGATATAAAAAACACATCATTTCGATTTTGAATTTTATTTTGTGATATTGCACATTATACATAGTATAAGAAGAGTCCAACCCCGTACCGCTAATCGTTTTTAATTATATTGCTCCTAGAATTTTTGAGAGTTTTAAAATAATTTCCGTATGCTCTCCCGTGCATTTTTTTAAAAATATCATCCTTAGACTTTTTCTTCCTCATGCAACCTTTTTTCGCCAATATACAATTGATTTGAAAGCATCAAAGCAAGCTTGATATGAACAACAACGGAGAGCTACCAAAATATCAATCAAAGCAATCGTGTTAGCAGTCAAAGATATGTGGTCATCCATCACGGGCTAGAGTAAAATATTTTCAGCAGACCTCCGCTTGCCTAATCTCCGAATTCCTTTCAGAATTCCTTTCAGAATCATCGAATTATTCCATCCGGAATACAGAAGAACTCACACTGGATTCCTTTCGGTATCGTTGAGGGATACCCTTGGGAATCTGTGAGGGATACTCTTCAAAATTCCTAAAGGATTCTCTTCAGAATCTCTAGTTAATTGCCTCGGTATTCCTCCAGAGTCAATCGAATATTTGTTTCGGAAACGTTTGGAGATTTGCTTCGGAATTCCTTGACGATTTGTTTCAGAATACGTCGAAGATTTTCTACAGAATCCCTAAAATATTTAATTCGAAGTCTCTCGACATTTTGCCTCGGAATCCCTTAATGACTTGCTTCGTAAACCCTTGCCGTTCGGAATCCCTCGACGATTTGCTTCAACATCCCTCGAGGAATATTTTCGCAATCATTCGACGATTCGCTTCAGAATAAATCGACGGTTTGCTTCGGAATTCTTCGAAGATTTAGTTTGGACTCCCTCGACGATTTACTTCGGAATCCCTCGATGAATTGCTTCGGAATCATTCGGAATCATTCGATGCTTGGAAATCCCTCGACGATTTGCTTCAACATCCCTTCGCAATCGCTGGAGGATTCTTTACGGAATCCCTAGAGGGTTAATTTACTGTCCCTCGACGATTTGCTTCTGGATCCGTCGATAGATTGTTTAGAAATCCTACGACGATTTTCTTCTACATCCCGGGAACATTTGCTACGAAAGCCCTGAACATTCACGTTGGAATTCCTGGAGGATTTCAGACGGAATCTCTGGAACATTTCCGTTGGAGCTCCTGGAACATTTCCATCGGAATTCCTGGAATATTCGCGTCGGAATTCCTGGAGAATTACAATCAGAATCTCATTGGGATCCCTGAAACGTTTGAATATGACAGCGATCCGTCACAGTGTGCGGGACCAAGCCGAGCGCTACAACACTTAGTCGCAATAGCAATAGCTATCAATTTGAGTCGTTGTAGTAATCATCGGCTGGTAAACAAATGCTCTTCGACACTGTGGGCTACAACAGAAAAAACATGCTTAAAAAAGCACGTACTTGGATGAGTGTGATTGATCCGCAATTGCCTTAGGTGGTTGGACCATATTCATCACATTACCACCACCATTACCACCATCACATTACCATTACCATTAGATGAAGGGGCTATAGCCCCCCCTGGGCATCGGGGCTAGTTACGCTAATGTCTAAAAGCGTGCTGGAATGGTATGAGACTTATTCGGTGCATTTCGTGCACAATGACATGAATCCACCGAACTGCACTGAACTACGTCCGATAAAAACTTATTGGGCCATGATGAATCGGGAATTCAGAAAAACCAATAAGATAGTCATGGATGCAAAAACCATGTGCAGGAAGTGGTTGAAAAGTAAAAAGTATCAGATATGACTGTACAAGCTCTTTTGGACGTTGTGAAACGAAAGTGTCGTGAATTTTACCTAATAATCTGCAATAATAGATCCAATATATGTAAACTGGAGTTAATATATGTATAAAACTGCTCCGCAATTTTTGGTTTTCATCCGATAAATAAATGGAAAGTTAAAGCAAACTAGCAAACTTGAAGATTGAAACAAGATGTATATTTGTCCGACGTTTCGACATGAGGATGATGTCTTCACCAGAGGAAAAATATTGTGTTTGTTTCGAGTCTATTGTTTAGTCTAACATTAAGTGTCTGGCGTAGATTTTTCTGGTACATAACTTCGAGAACATACAAATTCAAGAACATTGACACTGACAATAATACGAATTTTCCGTTCGACACCGCCTGATTGCAAGCCTCCATTTTGTGAAATATGAACCCCTCATGAAGACACCTTCCTTGTGTCGAAACGTTGGGTAAGTATTCATCCTAATTCAATCTTCAAGACTGCGTAGCCGTTCTTAAAATCGAGTTAAATCCAACTAAAAAATAATTAATCAAATATGCAAAAATTAAAACTGTTAAATACTAAAGATGAAGTGCCAAATCGACCAAACACTTGGTGGAGATTCCAGCATCGGTGAAGTTGCTGAAGCTGATGGCGTGGTTCGTCGTCGTATACTGATAGTGATTCGAAAGGTGCATTGGTGGAAATCGATTCATTTCAGGACCACAATTTTTATACAAGGGAAGATTGTTGTATGAAGAACTTTGTTCAAAGTGCAAATTAACTTCTTTGCGACGCCAGAAAGTTGCCGTTCGTAGCAGAATCACGAGGGAGAGGCGCGGCGGAGGGAGATGCTACAAATATTTATTCGCATGGATGGGATCAGTGACAGTGAGCTGCTCTGGCAGCCTATTAGTTTGGGGCATCTAAACGACTTCGATTTGGCTGATGATATTTCTCTACTAGCACAACGGTTCTCTAATATGCAGAGTAAGCTGAACGACCTGGCCGAATGCACATCAACGGCGGGTCTTTTCATCAACGTCATCAAGACCAAATCGTTGGATGTAAACACGAACAACTCCTCCAACTTTACAAGATCGACATAGGAGTACGGATCAAGAAGGCTTCAACGCATCAAATTTCGAAAGTTCATCAACTCAAACGTAAAACCTGTGTGGTTATACGCCAGTGAGACTTGGTGTGTATCAGCACTCAGCAGAGATTACGCAGAAACGGCAAGTATTTATCAACCGATGTATACGTTTTATAATTCGGGCCTGGTGGCCTCACAAATGGAACTCGAATGCTGAGATCCATTGACGATGCCATCAAAACCGATATCAACAGAGCTTCGAGAGCGTAAATGGAGGCGGTTTGGCTACACATTACGAAAGAGCAGAGAAGAAATCTGCAAGCAAGCGCTGGGCAGGAATCCAGCAGAGGCAGACTCAGCGGCTCGTGGCGGCGTAGCCTCAACAAGGAAATAAAGAAAGCCGACAGGAAGCTGACCTGGGCCCTGACCAAGGCTAAAGCGAGCGGCCGCCCAGGATGGAGTTCTTTTACGTTGACCCTATGTATCCCTAAGGGTGCTCAAGATACATGAATGAATGGATTACGAACATTTTGACTTTGGTTTTCAAAGATATACATCCTTTTCAAATGTTATTCATGTTTCAAAAAGTATATTTATTCACAAAATTAGTCTACATTTCATAACAAACAGATTTTTTTTGGGTTCACGAATGATTATGGCCTAAATTTGCAAATTTGCAATTTTTATTCGAAAATCTAACTGATTTTGCGATAGTCACCCTTACAATACTGTTTTGTAGGACTGGCCATTTTGGCTATATCCTTTCGAAAAAAAAAACCGGTAGAAAAGTTAAGTCCATTAAAAAAAAGTCCAGATTAATTTTGAAAAAACTTAGTATACAAAGTGACTTTTGGTGACATGACAACGTGTAAAAAATCGAAAAATTTTGTTTACTTTCATTAAATCACGCAGAAAATAATGTTGAAACAATATTTAAAAAAAATAAAAAAAAAATCATGGCTCGGCTGGACCATCTATGGTAGTTGTGCATCCAACTACACCCGGTTTTTTTTTTACACGGGTGGGTTTTAGTTGATTACGAACTTTAGCGTTGATGAAACTATGAGTTAACCCCATGAACAAATTCACAAAATATCAAAGAAATATACGAGAAAGGCAAAAAGGTGGTATTTAAAAAACTGTGAAAAATCAGGGTAACCGGGAAATTAAAGAATACCAACCGTGTAAAAAATATTGGGTGTACTCGATCATACATTCCATAAGCGTATGTGCATCCACGCCGACTCCACTTCACTGAAATGCGGCATTTAAATTTACCAAAGCCTAATATCAGATATAAAGCGCATCTTTGGTACATGATCCAGACCATCTAGTGTTCCCTTATTAGACCGCAAATAAGCAAATAAAGACTGACATAAACAGTCAAGCATCGCCAGCTCTTGAGTTGCCTAAAAAAGTTTTTCGAACTGAAAGTGTTCCAGGGTATTGAGTTTCGCCAAAAACTATTGATCTGTATCGAACAAAACAAAAAAATCGGTCTTAAATTGTCCAAAAACAATTTCAGGTTGTTTTCTCAGAATTGTGTAAAATGGATATATGCAGTTTCTCGAACAGATGATTCATATGCATACAAGATTGGTTTTTATATGTGTTCCGTTTTTCATTTTATTTTGTAGAACGTAGTTTCTTTTTTTTGGCTCAGAAAAAATCTTCTTATTTTCCCATATTATTTTGTGTAAAATGTATCTTATACCACACATCATCCCATCATCAGCGCTAGACAGTCTAAGCATACGTCTCGCCACAGTTTAACTGTTAATTCCATGCACCGACAGGAATCTACCCGTCTTCGACAAGATTGATAAGAGGTAATTCTGTCTCGAAAAGGTCTTCCATTCCGACATACATACACATTTCTCCCATTTCACTTGTAGCAGTTGAACATACTTTACCTGTCCTTCGTGGTCGTCGTCTTCGTCGGCAGCCTCAGCACCCCAGCCCCTGCCACGCAGTGGCCGTATGAGCACCGAGGATACAAAGCAGCTCGTCCTCGTTTCCCACATCCTTTCGATCCCAACAGGAGAAGACAACCGAAAGGGAAACGATGAATGGCAAACGATCTACATTTCGGCTTCTGTTTCACTTTGCCTTGAACTCCCGTGTTGCTTACCTTGCGGTAAAAGTGTGAAACGACTCTCGTCCTTTGAATGGGAAATGTTTTGTGCCAGGTCATGGCTCGAGCATTTTAGCTTTAGGCCGAAGGAAGCTCCAAACTGGACCAGAAAGGTTGCCTTTCGGGGACGGACTCTCGAGTGGACTCACTGTGTTAAGCCCTCGCAAATCTACTCAAATCATATTACACGAAGAAAGGGACGATATGTGATTTTTGGAGCTTAAGCACCGGTTGAATGGAGGAAAAGTGAAAATAGATACTTGAGTTCAAGTGGTTCGGTATGGATAAACTGTTTATCTGGCGCCATCGCTGCAGCATGCGAGGTCGAGCGAAATGAGCCATGAAACAAAGACACTAATCCTTCGAAATGCCATCGAAAGATCACCGATTGGGCATTGTTCCCATTCTTGTGGCAAATTGATGAAATACAAATAAACCAAAGGCTCGAGTAGGAGGATTAACATCCTTGCCTATAGCGATGGTTGTCAGCGATGATATGTTTCCTTTAAAACTAGAATATCTTTTAATTAGTGGAAATACTCGCAGTACAACGATCCTACAAAATATATGCTACGGTCTTGTGCTAATGAATGCGCTTTTTTAACTCCACACATGCACACATCTCATCAACATCATCATCAGAAACAGAACTCATTCATTACCATACAAAGAACCCTCTCAGTCCCTTCAGAAAACAAAATCTCTTAGAAAACAACGCCCCAACCACCCCAGTCAGTGCAATCCGATTTCATGCGCTTCAATTCCTCCCGCACTAGCAACAGACGTGGAGAGATCGTGTACACACATACGATTTTTATGTATGATTTCCCAACCTTGCATCGTCTGTTGCGGAAACAGCTTCCGGCCCACCCATCTGCAAACGCGTACTCCCGCTCTTCATCATAAATAGAACGAAAAATTTGCTATTTTACTTTTTATTCATATTTTTTCGGGACACGTCTCGAGGGTTAAAATACTTGAAAATGAAAAATTTACGCCACCCGAATGAATCGCTGGATCTGGTGAAAATGTGCGGGTTTTTGCAAGTACGTATGGTTGGAAATTCAAAGATATGCTCACTTCTCGTCTTGTATCCAGCGATACATTTCGTGTGTTCATATTTGATTAATTTTTACTTATGTTGCAAGGGATGTGCGGATAATTTAATTCCTTTCTGGATATTTTTTACTTACTATCAAATTGTTAATTTAATTTACTATTAAGCTTACATCTAAACAATAACACTAAGTCAAAAATTTGACATCATACAACACGGTTCGAGGCCACGTCTCTCCATCATCGGTAGCGCCCCACGCTCGCAAAATCATTTTGAACCAGGCCTGTCCACTTAGTGCGCTGTGATCCCCGTCTTCTTGTACCCACCGTTTCGGAAGCGAATACCCTCTTTGCAGGGATGCTATTCAGCATTCTTGTAACATGCCGTGCCCATAGTATCCTTCCAACGTTTGACACCTTTTGGATACTGGGTTCGCCGCACAGAAGAGTAACTAGAACAAATTCGTGGACAAAACCCAAAAAATTTGTTTCAACATTTATACATTCTTATATTTTTTTTAGATACTTAAAAACATTCTGCATACTATGGCTATTTCAGAAATGACCCAAAATTTTGTAAAAAAATATAATTAGGGCTAAAAAATGAGGTATTGGATTGGATTTTGTCTACTTTATTTGTGGAGTATTTGGAAAATCTGATTTTTACACAACATAAATGTTATCAACAAGCTATTATTAGTACACAATGAGTAGATTATAGTTGTATGTCTCCATTTTGTTCATGTTTATGGTCAAATTATAAATTTTATGTTTCAGGTGATGACCACTTGAAAATCACTATTTTTTCTATTTTTTTATGTTTTTCTTCAGAGGAAAAGTTAATCTATACGGCAAGATCCGGCAAAGATAAATCACTTGGGTGAAACTTCAAGATATGGACTAAGCATTCCACGTGAAAACTCGTCTGCAAACGTCCGCAAATTATATTCTGAGCTATTTGAATAAAAAGCGATTTTCCATCATTTTAAAAACCAAATTTTAACATTTGTTCATAAATTACCACATATAACGAGTCCAGGAAATAAATGTAAAAAGCATGCTATTTAGCATCCATTTTATCAAGACACAAATAGAATAATGGGTTTCCCATGAGTTGCGTTGATATCTTTTTGAAAACCTTATATTGAAATCGCTTATCTATAAATTCTGCATTGTAGAGAAATCTGTTACTACCTAGATTTAGGATGAACCCGTTTTCATTGAAGTGATCATAATTTATGAACGTTGCCTTATTATGATAGTTTCGTCATGGCTAGCTATGATATATTGTGGGCTTCGACTCGGACATGGTAATCGTTGTTGTTTCAAGCCATGGTATATAGAATGCAGGTGATTTATATTTTTTACTACAGGCTTCACCTTTTCGGACCCTAATTTTTAAAGTTAAGGTTTAAGTTAAGGAGAAAAGAGTGTTCAAGCAAAAAACAGTGTTTACTTTTGTGAATGCGAATTTGCAACCATTTTTCATTTGGGATCTTGGGCATGGGTTAAAATAAGTTAGATGTTTTTTTCCTATGTAAATGTTAGAAAATCCATTTAAGGATAGAGCTTTAACTACGGGTTTCTTGCTACTTTGTGGAATATAGCCATTTCAGAATCGTTTGCGTAGCGAAAGCAAGAGATTTTACATAAAACGCGAGGTTTTATTTGAAAAAATATGTCTTTTGACATTTTTATCTGGTTTTACACTGTTAGGTGGATAGATTTATCCAAAAAAATGCATTTTCCTGCATAATTGGCAATTATTACTTCGTCCTAGGAATAGCATGCCCAAATATCCGCAAAAAATAGTTTTGGCCAAGAATTGGCTTATTTACTCCTATGTGCGCCGTAGAGTTGATCGAGTTCGTGATTCATTCTTCACCGCAACACACCGTTCTCTTGCACACCGTCAAAGATAGCCCTAAGCACGAGTCTCTCAAATACACTCCGAGTGCATGCAAGTTCTCATCAAGCATGATTCGAGCTTCGTGTTGAATGATGTCGTGTGTTGACTTCGTGTTGTGCATGATGTATTTGGTGCGGGTGTGAATCCATCAAAACTAAAACAAGGCGCGATTTTTGTGCTAATTTTGGACCTCTGGACCAAATTTTAAAAAATCCTTAGGAGGAATTTCGAGAAATCTTGATTTAAAGTTTTTAGTTAAGAAATTTCAAAATAATCCATCTTTGAATTAAACAATATCACTACAGTACCTACAAAAATGTCCAAAGTTCAAGTTTTCAACCAGTCTGTATTTGTTGCCGTAATAACAATTATAAATGTTACGAATTAAGTTTTTTTTAATGGTTTATTAATTCTAATTTAGGTTTCTATGTTTGATGGAATAAAAAAAAAAGAATTTCAATGTATTTCAATTCAGTGTTTATGGAAGATAAGTAAAATGAGAGTGAATGTCACATAATAGAAATTTGAAGCTAAACCATGTGATTGTTGTCACAGCACTTAATAACCGATCGTTGTGAATGTGGGATGATTTGGGTGCTTTGTACTGCTAAATCTCCTCGAAATCCGAATGAACTGACTCGGAAGCTTGTGTGATATGTAAGCCTAGACCTCTACCGGTTTCCCTGCAGAAATCTGGAATAGGATATTTCAAAATATGGTACTTCGAAGTAAATAGAAGCTGCAGTTTTTCACAGTTACTGACTAAATCATCGATTGCTTCTTCAAACCATGCTCGAGTTTGAAAAAAAAAGCATTTGGCGTACACGTTTTTTTTTTGGGCTGCGAAATGGTGAGTTGACATCCGGGAAGGGGCGCCTAACATAGCTCTGGTCCTCACAAGTTCCAATACTCACGCTTCCACGGGTCTTCCGATGACAATTGACCGCCAGCTAAGGGTTGCGTACTTAGCTGGTAGTGCAGCCTGGGCACTGTTGTCCTTCTGACATCAGCTAGAGTGAGAGGGTGCGTCCTGTGGGGTCTGCCTAGGATGTGGTGGGGTTCGACAGTGGGCTCTGTTGAACTTCTATAAAAAGCTGCATGTGTCCCCAAGCAGGCCCTATCAAAGCGACCGTGTGCCGCTCAAAGCGCACTAGCCTAGTTCTGGTGTTGGGTAGGACTTTAAACAAATTTGACCCGACTGATCGAGCGTCTGTCCACCAAGGAGGTGCGGCTCCAACAGCGTCTGTTCTGGCATCCAGCGGCTGAGTATGAAATGCTATTCCCCGGAAGCTATACCTAAGATGGCAGCCCCATCCCGGTGGATAGGGAACCTTGGGCCAACAACCTACTGTTCCCGAAACATGAATTTGTTCGAGAATCCGATAATGAAGGAATACGGACTGATTTTACGGCGACGACTCTTAGCGCGAAACAACGGACACGAATAGGAACATGGAACGTTTCAACCCTAGCCCAGCAGGGTAAATTGGCACAACTTGCCAATGAGGCACGCCGCATGAAGCTTGAGATCCTGGGACTGAGTGAAGTCCGTTGGCCAAACTTTGGAGAACACAGAACGCCGTCGGGACAAGTTCTGCTATACTCTGGTTTACGAGGTGAACACGCTCCCCGGCAACGCGGAGTTGGCTTCCTACTAAGCGCTCAGGCACACTCTGCGCTTATGAAGTGGGAACCTATAAGTGAAAGGATAATCGTTGCCAGATTTAGAACACGGGTCCGAAACCTTACTATAATCCAATGTTATGCGCCAACCGATGCTGCCGATCTGCAAGACAAAGAGAACTTTTACAGTCAACTCAATGCCGTCGTAGATAGAATTCCGAAGGGTGATATCAAGATCTGTTTGGGCGACTTCAATGCGAAGATCGGATCCGACAACTCGAACCATGAGCGCATTATGGGACGCCATGGTCTCGGAGAAATGAGCGAAAACGGAGAGCTGTTCGCAGAATTTTGTGGTAATAACGACATGGTGATCGGGGGATCGCTCTTCCCTCATCGACCGGTTCACAAGGTCACGTGGGTCTCCCGTGACGGCTTTACAGAAAATCAAATCGACCACATCTGCATCAGCCAAAAATGGAAACGGAGCCTTCTTGATGTACGGAATAAACGTAGTGCCGATATCGCGTCTGATCATCACCTCCTCATCGGCGAAATACGCCTGCGCATTGCGCGGATTCGTCGGCAGGAGGAAAGAGTTGGACGACGATTCAACACACGCCGACTGGAAGATGCCACAGTGAAACGGTCCTTCGTTGAAGAACTGGAGACGCGTGCTGCAGATATTCCGGAAGGTGGCAGCGTGGAAGACCAATGGACCGCCATCAAGAATGCCTTCATCGCCACCAGCGAGAACAATCTGGGCGAACTACGCACCCAGAGAAAACAATGGATCACCGATGAGACCTGGAGGAAGATAGAGGAGCGAAGAGAAGCCAAAGCCGCGATAGAGCGATCAAAACCAGAGGAGCTAAAGTTCTAGCCCGCCAACGATACGCGGCTCTTGAGAAGGAAGTAAAACGCTCATGTCGACGGGACAAGCGAGCGTGGGCAGACTCTCTGGCCGACGAAGGAGAGAGAGCCGCCGCAACCGGGGACATTCGCCTCCTCTACGATATCTCACGACGCTTAAGCGGGGCGAAGATGAATGCAACGATGCCTGTGAAAGACGCGAATGATCAGTTATTGACCGACCCAACTGACCAGCTGAAACGCTGGTTCGAGCACTTCGAACAACTCACCACCTCGGCATGATCTGCCTAGGATCCGACGTATAACACGCGTCAATACCGAAGCTCCATCACTGCTAGAGATTCAAACAGCCATCCAAAGCATGAAATCGAATAAAGCCCCAGGGGTCGACCGCATATCAGCCGAGATGCTCAAAGCTGACCCCATGACATCCGCTCAACTACTGCATCGTTTATTTCATAATATCTGGGACACCGCAACTTTCCCGGTCGACTGGATGCAAGGTATCTTAGTAAAGGTGCCCAAAAAGGGTGACTGTATGCGATAACTGGCGAGGCATTATGTTGCTGTGTACCGTTCTCAAAGTTCTGTGCAAAATTATCCTAGCCCGGATTCAGGAGAAGATCGATGCGACTCTCCGGCGGCAGCAAGCCGGATACCGTGCCGGAAGATCCTGTGTGGACCATATTGTCACGCTCCGCATCATTCTGGAGCAGGTCAACGAATTCCAAGAGTCCCTTTACTTGGTATTCATTGACTACGAAAAAGCTTTCGACCGTCTCAATCACGAGAATATGTGGGGCGCCCTGAGACGCAAGGGAGTTCCTGAGAAAATCATCGGCCTCATCGAAGCACAGTACGAGGCCTTTTCGTGTAGAGTGCTGCACAATGGGGTCCTGTCCGACCCTATCCGGGTCGTAGCTGGTGTGAGGCAAGGATGTATCCTATCACCGTTACTGTTCCTCATCGTAATCGATGAGATCCTGGTAGGTGCGATTGACCGTGAACCAAACCGCGGGCTGTTATGGCAGCCTATAACCATGGAGCATCTAAACGACTTCGAATTGGCTGATGACGTTGCACTCCTCGCGCAACGGCGCTCTGATATGCAGAGTAAGCTCAACGACCTTGCCGAGCGCTCCTCTTCGGCAGGTTTAGTCATCAACGTCAACAAAACCAAATCGTTGGATGTAAACACGGCGACTCCTTCCAGTTTCACAGTAGCCGGGCAACCAGTGGAGAATGTTGAAAGCTTCCAATATCTTGGTAGCCAAATGGCGTCGGACGGCGGTACCAAGATCGACATAGGCGCACGGATCAAGAAAGCAAGGGCTGCCTTTGCGAGTTTAAGAAATATCTGTAAAAACAGGCAGATAAGTAAACGCACCAAAATACGAATTTTCAACTCTAACGTGAAATCTGTGCTGTTATACGCTAGCGAAACATGGTGTGTATCAGTGGAGAACACTCAACGGCTGCAGGTGTTCATTAACAGATGCCTGCGGTATATAATTCGGGCCTGGTGGCCTCACAACTGGATCTCAAACAATGAGCTCCATCGTCGTTGTCACCAGAGGGCTGGGTCGGCCACACTCTACGTAGGGGCGGAAACGAAATCTGTAAGCAAGCATTAGACTGGAACCCAGCGGGACATCGCAGCAGAGGCAGACCCAGATGCTCATGGCGGCGAAGCCTCAATAAAGAAATAAAAGAAGTCGACCGAAATCTAACCTGACAACAGGTTAAAGCGATAGCCGGGCATCGCTCAGGATGGAGATCTTTTAAGTCGGCCCTTTGCACCACCGGAGCTGTACAGGATCCATAAATAAATAAATTAAATCCAAAAACGGTAAATTGCAGCTGGACTACACAATTTACGATGAAGAACTATGATACTCATTCAGATCTTGAAGAATTTAATACAGAAAGTTATGCAGAAAACCGCAAGAAGATTAGAGATTGCCCGGCTAAGTTATTAGCATTTCTCTAAAGTGGGGTTTGAGCAAATTTCGTTTCTTTTACCTTTGAAAAGAAATAAATTCTCCCCTACAACTCCAGTAAAATGCTAATATCTTTGCAAAATAAACTCTAATCTACTCGCGGTTTTCAGCATAACATTCTGTATTCGATTCTACAAGAACTGAATGAGTATCATGGTTATTGATCGTAAATTGTGCCATCCAACCGCAAATCATTGTTTCTGCATACATTTTTACATATAAACATCCAACGAGTTTAGCACTGCCCAAACGTTGACCGATTTAGCTGAAATTTTATCCAGAGCATTAAGGCATCAAATAGAACCGAATAAGAGGGCGGCCCATCAAAAAATAGAAAAAGGGTTTTTTGAGTCACCCTAGTGACCATATGAAATTTCCCCAAAGGAGGACAGGTGGTTCAGATCGTGCCAAAAAGGAGGACATGAGAAAGAAAATACCAAAGATAAAACTTCCTGTATTTGATATTACATTGACTGATTTTTTGGAATGTCGAGTCAAGTACGACATACAAGCTTGTTTTCGAACTTATTAAAACTAAAAAAAAAAAATGAGAGAACGAACTCACCATCTTCATAGTGCATTTCAATTTGACAAGCTTCAATCTCACCTGTCATAAGACGAGTTTATACAATCCCATTGAATTCCACCACTTAATTGTATCTTGACAGATACGTATTTCGACCTCAAAAGTAAGGTCGAGTCAAGTACGAGACACTGAAGACGGCCTTACTTTTGAGGTCGAAATACGTATCTGTCAAGATACAATTAAGTGGTGGAATTCAATGGGATTGTATAAACTCGTCTTATGACAGGTGAAAACATTCCACTAAAAAGCTCAAAATAATTTTCTTATCAAGCTTCAATCTTTTTTAATAATAGTGGACTGGCATTTAGGGCATTTAGGGCAGCATTGCACAGAATTTTGACAAGAAAAACTGACATGTGATTAATTTTGTATGAATAGCCGAAACGGTAAGCAACAAACAAATGATGAAATATTACTTAAGACACCTTATAGACCTGCGGAGATTATTTC
Organism: Armigeres subalbatus; assembly: GCF_024139115.2. NCBI lineage: Eukaryota > Metazoa > Arthropoda > Insecta > Diptera > Culicidae > Armigeres > Armigeres subalbatus. The sequence continues at coordinate 23,435 of NW_026942256.1, forward strand.
TTGAATACCAATAAGTTCATGGTATACGAATGGATCTAGACACGGCTTACAAATTTACCTGTATGTCCACAAGGCTTTCAACAGTTGTTTGTAGAAATTCAACAATGTTTTCAGAGTGGTTACAACTACGGAGACTTTCATGGCGACTTTTAAGCTTGGTGGGTGTTATTTTCCCTCCTTAGCTTAAAACTAATATTCAATACTAGCCTTATGTACCCGGCCTTGCTCGGAATTGCCAGTTTGATTCGCAGTTTTTTTTTCACAATCGGAAAATGAATAAACCAATTGGTCAACAGGATAATTGCGTTTTCTTATCGATACTTCATCATTTGATCAGAAGAAGGCAGATTTCATTTGAAAACATTGACTGGTTTTGAAGAAGGGAGCAAACCCATAATCGCCATATTCCGGGCAAACGTTTATTTCTAAAGAAGGAAAAACATCCACCGATGCCTTATTCCGGGCAAACGTCTATTTTTAAAGAAGGGATCACATTCACCATCCAGAAGGAAACACATTAATCATTGCTTGTCACTGGGCAACCATAATTTCGATAAATGGTTAAATTGATCGATAACTAAACAATACAATAATGGGTTCAGAAGTTAGGCTGGAGCATACACACAAACATACAAACATTGAGTTTTATATATCTCGGGTACTTATTCAAAAGGACGTATGTGATTTTGTAAACAAAGATGCATACGTCGATTTGTCAAATATGATGGCACTCCTACGCAAACCAACACAACGAACATGTAGCCGAAACCTCCCCTACCTGTATGTGGCGATGGTTTGCGTGGGAGTGCTATCAGATTGCAGAAATCAACGTTTAAATTTTTGTTTACAAAATCACATACGTCACATACGTTGAATAAGTATCCGAGATATATAGATAGCTAATAGCTATATGTATTCGGCTTTGCTAGGGACTGAAAAGTAAATTATTCAATTAAAATGTCCAATGCTGTAGCACAAAACCCACAGAGGTAGATCTACCGCTCATAGAATTGTTCCTTTGTATCAATCTATTTTTATATATTTGTTTGGCCCTTCTACCTTTTCAATAAACATCTTCCAAAAATAGAGAATAAGTGTACCAAATCTGGTTGTAATTTATCCTGGGAGTTACACTGAATTGCTCATTTTTTAAAGACAACCCCTTCCCCATAACTTCCTTTTTCCCCAATGACCCTCCCACCTCCTTTGTTATCTTCTCCTTGGGATAGAAAATGTGTACACCAATTTTGGTTGAAATCGGTCCTGGGAGTTAGGTGTTACACTGAATTGCTCTTTTCTAAATACAACCCTTCCCCTTACCTCCCTTTTTCCCAATGATCATACCACCCTTTGTTATTTTCTCCTTAGGATAGAGAATGTGTACCAAATTTGGATGAAATCGGTCCAGGGGTTCAAAAGATACACTGAATTGCTTGTTTTCTGAACAATACCCTCCCCCAGCCCCTCCCCTCTTTCCCAAATTACACTTCCATATGATCGACTACTCTTAGTGAATATGTGTACAAAATTTGGTTGATATGGGTACTGGGGTTGGGAGTTACACTGAATTGCTCGTTTTATAAAGACAACCCCTCCCCATACCCTCCCTTTTTTACAATGACCGCCCCACCCTTTGTTATCTTTTGTTTAGGGTAGAGAATGTTTGTATCAAATTTGGTTGAAATCGGTGCAGGGGTTCAGAATTTACTCTGAATTACCCTGTTTTCTGAACCATACCCTCCCTCCAGACCCTCCCCCTTTCAAAGATTACACTCTCATATGGTTGTCTCCTTATATTGAATATGTGTACAAAATTTGATTGAAATCGGTCCTAGGAGATGCAAGTTACACATAATTGTTCGTTTTCTAAACAAAACCCCCTCCCCCTTTCTAAATGACCCTCCCACCCCCTTTGTCAACTTCCCCTGAGGATAGAGAACGTGTGTACCAAATTTGGTTGAATTCGGCCAAGTGGTTCAGAAGTAGTTAGCGAACATACATACATAGATTGATTTTTATATATATAGATTCTGTTTTACTTTCACAATGAGCTTCCAAATACAGTTCACCTTGAAAGGAGAATGGGCATTTACCTTTGATTCACTTTTAAATTACATTGTCATTTTTATTCCAGGCACATTACTCACAATTTGGGAAAATATCTTTCAAGTGTTTTAAAACATAATTTTGACATATTATAATTCATTCATCTGATTTTCAATGGTTTAATTAAAAACTAGATGGAAATGTTCCAAGTTGGAAAGCAATTAAACGCTAAGTGATAACAAAAAAAAAACTTCATAAATTAAAGTCTGGCATTGTTAATTGTTTCCTCAAAATATACAAAAAGGAGGACATTTCAACACAAAAGGAGAACATCCGATTTTTATCGAAAAAGGAGGACATGTCCTCCTTTAGGATACCATACGGTCACCCTACAAAAACCTCTATTATTTATAATTAATAAAAAAATCATATAGTATGCCATATATAAAACGTACTGTTGCCACAACTGACACCGGCAACACTGTCCACTGAGCCTTCACTGTAACGCATGGAAAGCTCCCCTTATTAACGCTGGCAGATATAGCAAGGTGTTGTTTATGATATGTCTACATGCCGAATTTTTACCTTTGAATAATTAGTTAGAACGTTTCAGAAGAGAAGTAGGCCTTTGCTAGGGCTGACAATAGTCATCTTCATAGCACGAAATGCAACATTAGCGACGAGTTACAGTGTCTTCATTGCTACTCTACACATCGTCAATGACGCGCACGACGTTAACTATCGTAGTGTAACCAAATCGTCATGACGACATCGAAGAACGAAGACTTCATATCGTTATTCTTCAAGCGGCAGCTGTCATGCGAAGATTTGTACTAATCCTTTGTAATAATGAATTTGAAGCAACGTATGAAAGCGGTATGAATGTTATCGATACATTTATGTTACCAAAGTTCCTACTAATTGTTTATTTGAGACGCTATTATGTTTTTAACCAGTCCATCTATAGTGACGTGCAATCAATTGTGTGGAGAAATGACGACAAAAATCGTCATAACTTTTGGCTGCGCGACTATCGTCGTGGTACGCATGCGGCGCGAAGAAAACGAATAGGTGTTGCGTCGTGCAATGTTATGACGAAGACTATTATTTTTTGCTTTCTTCATACGACGAGAATGATTATTGTCAGCCCTGGGCCAAACTAGAAGTGTTTTCTGTGGAGTTATCATTTTTTTTTCAAATACTTTCCATTTCTTCCAGAAATTGGAAAATTGATTTACAAAGTTATGAAGTGTGGTTGCAGTTTTTATTCAAATACCCTGATCAAACGGACTTTACTCGCAGCTGCTCCTGGACGTTGTTTAACTTCAAGGCTTTTTCCGAACAACAACATCAAGCTCGTGCAGTTGCTGTATGTCGCTAGGAGCTCGTTAAGTGTCAGTTTATTTCTCATGTATTAGATTCCTAGATGTTTGAGATTCTTCTCCGAGTCCGTTTTTGTTTATGATTAAGGGTTAGCAGCATCAGCGGCACTGGCCAACCAATTGTTTCCCATAACGCAGCAAGCATCAGGAAAAAGATACACCGTTGTAAGCGATGTTTGAACTAGTGCTTGAGTGGAGTTTTTCTTGCTTGTACTGTAGATTCAACGTGTCTTCCTGTACTTTCAATAACCGTCATAGGATAATTAACATCTACGCAGCATCACAGCTGACATCAAGCAAGGGTAGTGTGATCTTTTGACCCAACAAGATGTCTTCATCGGGGCACCGTACTGTGCGTCTTGTACGACCAATTGAGAAGCTAACTCCCAACATTCAACCTAGAAAATCGTTAACATTAACAGCACATTTTTCCTAAAATCTGCGTTCCAAGGCAATGGAAACTTTACTGCTATCGTCGGCCCAGCAAACATCGAGCACCTGGCCGCCCAAAGTATTGATCGATTTGTCCAAAGTCAAGACCGCATCGTGCTTTCGTGCTGTGCGGTTCTATTTTCTCTCTTTGCTGAAGGAAGTTTTTAATACTACCCGAAGCTATTTTAACTTCAACAGTGCTTCTCAGCCATATTTGTACCTACTGATCCCGTTACGATCTTTGCAAGGACCCGTGCCCTAGTTTTTTTTGTGATGCAACGGGAATATTTTCTCCACTTTCTTTGCAAAAATGGAAAATTTCTCCGAATGCTTCTAAAACTCAGCTTATAATTTTTCCACATTAGCCGAGAGTTTAATAAATAAAATTTTGAAAATGATCCTGAAGTCGCCTTCGTGGTATAGTACCAAAAAACTTCATAGAATTTCTAATATTGAGACATTGCAACAAATGTCCAAGAAAATAATTTCCAATTTTAGACAAAAATCGTTGCAATCTTCTATTGCAACGATTAGCTCCTTGTACTCTTATTATAAATAAGGTTAATTTAAGTTTAAGTTGAAAACATTGTAATTCCTGCAAGGTTCAATTCAACCAGGGGAAAAATCCTAACTGCATGAGGGTAATTGAAATGTATTAATAATAACTTAAAATGTAATATAGCAAATAAGGATGATAGTGTTTAGAAAACACGGAACACCTAGTCTGAGAGATGAATGCATGTATTAGATAATTAGCAAATAAAAAATAGTTAAAAAAATAAAAATAAATAAATAAATCCATTTACTCCAAATGCTATTTGCTCATACAAGTTAAGAATTTTCTTTCAAGATTAATGACGGATACCGTAAAAAAAAATCCTAATTGATGTTTCTTTTAAAAAAAAATATTTTGAGTGGTGGCTGCACATTTTCCAAACGGAGCCAACTGCTAATTGAACTGTGTTACAGGTTAGAGGTTGTTTGTCATATTTTGATTCTCTTACAAAAAAAGAAAACGATTTATTGGATTGTAGAGGAACTGTTTCTTTTTCCATCTCACTGCAACTGTAACAAATGCGTCTGATCTCAACCAAGATTTTTTTTATGTACAGGTTATCCGACTTCGTCAGTAGATGGGAATAACCAGCGCGGGGGGGAAACATACATTTTCAGTGCAAAACGTAAACAAACGAGCATAAATTCCATACAAAAATCCAAGATGGCTGAGTTGGGGATATTGACAAGTCGGATAACCTGTACATAAAAAAATCTTGATCTCAACAAAGAAATAAAGCATCACTTTAACATCCCCTTTTTGCTAACTTGCGTACTCACTAGACACTGTTGAAAAAATGTAAAATAAGAAGCAATTGAAACAGCTTTTTATTTCTTAGTAATTTGAAAGGATGAACATAGGAACTATAAGATGGATGATATGTACGATTTTCACTGCACTAACTAAAATATAATAATGGTGTATTAGTTATCAAATTTTTAATCTTAAACTAATTTTATAGAAAATTTGTCTCTGCTGAGTGCTGAACTTCTAGTACTTGTAGCACTTTTCGAAGCTGCCGGATCTCAAGCAGCTGCTTCTATTATTCAAGACAATTAGTTCACGCCTTCAAGATAAACCCAACTGAATTGATAATAATACAACAACCACCTGTTCCAACTCGATTTCATCATTTTTCATTTATTGCACAACAATAATTTAAGCTTATCGACTAAACAGGAGGGACATCGTTGTTTTTTCAATAAATAAATAAATTACACTTTCCGTTAATAAAATAAATAATAATTTACATGACAATCACTGTTGCCGACCAAGAGAGGTAGTACGCACGTCCTGGTAATTACTTCATCTCTGATCGTTCGCGCGCTTCATTGCTTTCGATACGTGGTTCATTCTGCGCTATCTATGCATTTGCTTGTTTGCCTGTTTGCGGCCAATTGTTCATGATTTTGACTGACTGGCAGTCCCAGAACTGATGCGATTCCAATGTTATTTCCATTCTGGCGGAAATATATTAAGTTGCACGTTCCTGCTGCTTTTATCCGTACGGGTTCCATTCTGAAATTCTCCTAATTCATTGGTTTGACTGTTGAGGGTGGGGCGTTTTGGCTTTTGGTTGCGTGTGTTTGAAATGTCCGGTGAGTTCGGTTGACGTCCGGGTTTTAGTACGTAGGCTGCTCGTAGTGGTACCGGTAGGGGTCGTTGGGAACTCGGGCCGGGCGGACCACGTAGGTGTTACGACGGTTTTCGTGCCCGGTGTGCAACTGGAAGCTGGTTTCCTCGTGATGATCGCTCTTGAAGATCTTCTTCAGCGCCAAAATACTGGCGATAGTGAGCGCAACCTTGCTGATGACCAAAGCCTTGAAGGCGACGGCACCGAGGGTCTTCAAACCAATCGGGCCAGCAATGCCGATGGCGGTGAGCATGGCAGCGATGATGTATCGGCTGCCGTTCTTCTTGTCACCGCGGCCTCGTGCTTCAGCCAGATCCATCTTGACGGTGTGTGTCTTGAGGAAGCGGTCCAACTTCTGGATGAGGGAACGGTCCGTACTGCTCAGGCCTTCCAGGGCGCGGGCGTCGGACAGTCCGGGGACGGTTTCGTTCTCGGTATCATCGGTGACGTTTTGCTTGACTAGGGTCACTCCATCGACTAGTTGAATGGAATCCTTG
>NW_026942257.1:0-19084 GCF_024139115.2 Armigeres subalbatus
AATAGACCGATTCCAGAGTTGGATTTCCTTTGATCCGAATAGATCTGATGGTGATTTCATCCATCAACCAACCAATCAACTTGATCCAACAAGGTCTAGTAGCCTTTCCGAGTTCAAATTAGGTTTTAATTGACCCAACTAAGTCCGTTAGTTCCTTTAAACCAGTGACCAAGCCACGCAAGATTTTGATTTTTTTTCGGCAAGGTTCGGTTGCGATCCCGTATATTGATCATACGTCAAATCCATACTTTATTCACCCAGCATGGTTAGATTCCCGATTTCGATTCCCGCAATCAGCCTCCTCATCCCAGAGTGAGATTTCATTAATCCAACTAGGTCCAATAGTGGTCACCGTTGTGCTTATTTTGACTCCAGGGCTATTTTGGATTTTTTTACTTAAAAAAAATTAACGAAAAAATACCAAATTTGAAACAGAAAGTTACCATCCAACAATCAACAAGCCACTCGAATACTGATAATGGCAATTTGATAGTAATTTATATTATAATTCAAAGGGAAAAAAGTTCGATATTACTAAATTTGCAAAAATTGAAAAGTCATATTCTTGAGAACAATATAAAGCATATAATTTAGGTACCGCCATCGGTACCAATAGGCCACATAGGAGATAAAATGGGCCACGTTTTCTACAACTTAGAATGTCTTTATAATGAAACTAATGTATCTGAGGACAAAAAAGAACTAGAATATAAAAGACCTTTTTGAACGATTTGGTTATCCGATCTACAGACAATTCATTAGAACGGTAGCCCAATCTCATATTTTTACACAAGCGCCTACCACCGATGTCCAATATGTACAATGTACAATCATGATTATTACATTATTGTTCGTACGGTTCAATTGCCGAACATTATTTGAAGGCCTACTGTACATTTTCTTGGATTGTTCTGTCTTTGATTTTGTAGCATTTAGTGATTGGAAATGCTCCTGTCGGAAATAATTATTTTCAGTCAATTTCATAAAACAATTATTTTCTGAAATTGAAAGTTGACGAAGAAATTTTTTAATTCAAAATAGGCTATTTCAGCTGGAAAAGTAAGTGTTGAGGAACCACTAGATTACTTGTTGTACAGCTCTGTCAAACAAAACAATATTTGTTCAAACAAAATGCACCTGACATTTAATTATTCAGAAAAATAAGGGAATTGTTTTTCAGGAAATTGCTCCGAGGACATCTTCGGCAGTACGCACTAGAATATTTCAATCTGTTAATATTTCAGAACATCATTTAAAAAATATTTGGAAAAACGATTCTTTTTTTAAATTCTTTCTGAGCTAGTACGTCTACTTCATGAATTTCCACAAAAACTCTTCTAGGAATTCTTTCGAAAACTTCTCCTTTAAGCCCATCGAAATTTATTATCGAATTTATATAAAAAATCTTATGACATTCAAATCAGGAATTCCTTGGCGAATTTCTTCAAGAAAAATCTTTCATGAACTCCTTTGGATCTTCCCACAAAATTCCGTCGTGAATTCTTCATGAAAGAGGAATTCCCGGAGCATTTCATTTGAAAATTCTCTAGAGAAATTCCCAGGAGAGCATGTAGAGATATTTCGGGAAGAGTTCTTGAAGGGATTTTCGAGGATATTCTTGTAGATATTTTTAAGAGATTTTTTGGAGAAATTTTTCTGAACAAAAGCGGCAGAATTTTGGAGTATTTTCCTTATTGTATTTTGGCGGAGTTTTCAAGGGAATTTCCCAGAAAAATCCTGTAAGGTTTTCTGGGCGAATTCTTGGAGAAATTCTGGAGAAGTTTCCATGGAGATTGCCAGGGAGATTCTTGAAAGTTGCGAAGGAGTGGTTGGAAACATTTTCGGAAGAATTCCTAAACAAATTTCTGGAGAAATAATTTTCAGAGGAATGTGGGTAAGATTTTCTAGATCATATTTTCGTAATACAATTTCCATACGAAGTTCTTCAAGAATTCCTGGACAATTTTCTGAATTACAGAAGGAATTCAGAAAATCCCTCGTGGTAATTTATGTGGAGTTTGCGAAGTAATTTATAAAGTGTTCTTTATGAGGTGAGTTTTATGAGGAACTCCAAAGAGAATTTCAGGAGAAATTCTATGAGTATTTTTTCAAGAAGTTACAGGTCTTTTCGGAGATTCCTTGAGCAATCATCCTGGAATATTCATATAGGAATTTCCGGAGGGAAATTGAAAAAACTGAAAACTTTTGAAGGAATTACCGGAAGAATTCTAAAAGTCGCTTCCGGAGGAATTCCTAGAGGAACTTCCTGATGAATTAATGCAGGAACTTCCGGAGGAATACCTGGAGGAGCTTCCGAAGGAATTCCTGAGAAACTTCCTGAGGAATTCCTGGAGGAACTTCCGGCGGAGTTCCTGGAGGAACTGCTGGAGGAACTTCCGGAGAAATTCCTGGAGAAACTTCCTGAGGAATTCCTGGAGGAACTTCCGGAGGAATTCCTGAAGGAATTTCTGGAGGAGTTCCTGGAGGAATTTCTGGAGGAATTCCTGGGATTCTGGAGGAATGGACGCCGCCACGCCGTCGCCGCGGGCTGGAAATGATCCGCCGTCGACAAATTTTCAATCGGCGCACAGGTCTACTGTGGAAATGCTAATTGAACACTAAGTTGAAAAGCAATCGTAGTAATGGTTCGCAGCCTAAACTAATAGTTTAAGAGCTAAATCTATTTTTTCTTTCATCTTTCATTTCATAAAAAAAAATTACTTGCCAGAATGCACATTTTTTTAAACACACTACAGGATGCTTTTCAGCAGAAAGAAACTGAAAGGATGTGCTTGGGGTAACTTGTCTTAGATCGACCAAATAAAAAATGAAAGGAAATGAAATCTATCAAGCAGTGGTAGATCAAGACAAGCAAAGCAATCGATGATGAATTTGATTCAATAGAAAAATCTTGGTTTAAATGAGATCCTTGCGCAAATGGAGTGTTCATATCATAGGGGAACTGTCACTGCTGAAAAATTCCCCAAAAATAAGAAACAAGTCAAATTGCTTTCCATTGCTTGTTTTTGTTGGGATAAATATCGGAGTCATGAGATGAATTCCAGGTGCAGTCCAGGAGCAGAGCAGGAGCATTATTATTGTTTAATCAGGCTAAGACCGAAGTAGCCTATGCGGTATATAAGAGTCTTCTCCATTCGGCTCGGTCCATGGCTACACGTCGCAAACCATGCAGTTTCCGATGGATCCGCAAGTCATTCTTCTTCTTCTTATTGGCATTACATCCCCACAGTGGGACAGAGCCGCCTCGCAGCTTAGTGTTTCATTCAGCACTTCCACAGTTATTAACTGCGAGGTTTCTAAGCCAAGTTACTATTTCTGCATTCGTATATCATGAGGCTAACACGATGATACTTTTTATGCCCAGGGAAGTCGAGACAATTTCCATTCCGAAAATTGCCTAGACCGGCACCGGGAATCGAACCCAGCCACCCTCAGCATGGTCTTGCTTTGTAGTCGCGCGTCTTACCGCAAGTCATCTTCCACCTGATCGATCCACCTTGCCCGCTCGCCTTCTCGCACACCTCGCCTTCTTGTGCCCGTCGGATCGTTGTCGAGAACCATTTTAACCGGGTTACTGTCCGACATTCTGGCTACGTGCCTGGCCCACCGCAGTCGTCCGATATTCGCGGTGTGAACGACGGATGGTTCTTCCAGCAGCTCATGCAACTCGTGGTTCATTCGCCTCCTCTACGTACCGTCCGCTATCTGCACCCCACCATAGATGGTACGCAGCACTTTGCTTTCGAAAAGTACAAGTGTGCGTTGGTCCTCCAGCTTGGTCCGTAGAGAACTACCGGTCTAATGAGCGTTTTGTAGATTGTCAGTTTGGTACGACACGAACTCTATTCGATCGAATTCTTGCGGAGTCCAAAGTACGTACGATTTCCAGCCACTATGCGTCTCCGAATTTCTCTGCTTGTATCATTTTTCGGCAGTCACCAGTGAGCCCAAGTACACAAATTCTTCTACCACCTCGATTTCGTCACCACCGATGCAAACTCGAGGTGGGTGGCTCACATTGTTTTCTCTTGAACCTCTTCCTATCATGTACTTCGTCTTCGACGTGTTGATGACTAGTCTGATCCGCTTAGCTTTCCTCTTCAGTCTGATGTAGGCTTACTCCATCTTCTCAAAGTTACGTGCCAAAATATCTATGTCGTCGGCGAAGCCAAACAACTATACGGACATATTGAAAATTGTACCACTCGTGTTAATCCCCGCTCTTCGTATTTCCCCTTTCCAAAGCGATGTTGAATAGCAGACACGAAAGACCATCACCTTGCCGTAACCTTCTGCGCGTTTCGAAGGGACCCGAGAATGCCCCTGAAACTCGAACTACGCACATCACCCGATCCATCGTCACTTTGATCAACCGTGTCACCGTGTTTGTCCGGAAATCCTTGTTCGTGCATTAGCTGCCATAGCTGGTCCCGATCGATTGTATCATATGCGGCTTTGAAGTCGATGAATAGATGATGTGTGGGCACGTTATATTCGCGGCATTTCTGTAATACTTGGCGAATGGCGAACACCTGGTCCGTGATGGAGCGTTCGCCCATAAAACCTGCGCCTGGTACAGCCCCACGAGCCCTCTTGCAATTGGTGCTAGTCGATGGCATAAAATTTGGGATAGTACCTTTGTAGGCGGCGTTCAGCAATGTGATTGCGCGGTAGTTGCTACAATCCAGCTTATCGCCCTTTTGTAGATGGGACACACGACACCTTCCATCCACTCCCTGCGGCTAAGCTTCCTCCTCCCAAATCTTGGTAATGACCCAGTGCAGCGCTCTAGCCAGTGCCTCACTACCGTGTTTAAATAGCTCTCCTGGTAGTTGGTCAACCCCAGGGGCTTCGTTGTTCTTTAGCCGGCCAATCTACACCTGGATGGAGATCCGAAGCCGGTTAAATTATGTCCTGCCCGCGTTCTCCCAGTTCCATCACCATACCGCCATCTTCGTCTGCCACATCGCCATTCAGGTTTTCTTCGTGGTGCTGCCGCCACCTTTGGATCACCTCACGCTCGTTCGTAAGTAGGTTCCCGTTTATGTCCTTACACATATCAGGCTGTGGTCTATCAACCAGTCACAAATATACATCTTGCTCTTTGCGGTCCTTAGAATAATATGTTCGGGTCATAAAAAATCCCTGGAGTGAGACTTTAGTCATCTAAGAAATCCTTGGAGTAAAGTCCTAAGATCTTCCCGCGTATTCAAAGGTCTAACGTCCAAATTCAAATACCATGCATGCTCCTTGTGGTACTTAGCAAACAATGCGCGCACAATATATGTTTTGGATCATCCAAGGCTAACTCCTGAGACTTTTGCGAGACTGCAAATGAATTCCATGCTAAGCACCACGAAGAGCATGTACTGTATTCTAATTTGGAGGATAAAGCTTTGGCTACGCGGGTAGACCTTAGAACCTTACTACAGGGCAGAACATATCATGTAAAAACCTTCATTTCCAAGGACCGCAAAGAGCATGTTGTATACCTGAAGCTGGTTGATAGACTCTTGGTTACGCGTGTAGATTCTAAGGACTTAATTCAAGGATGTTTTATGTATAATCGCCCACTAAAGCTATGAACCTTGAAAGCGGAAAAAAGTATATGAGCTCCCGTTTCCAAAAAGGCCAAAATTATCTAGATCGGTTGAAAATTGTTAAAGTTATGAAAATATCGATGTCAGCCACCTATGTACGTAGTAACAAAAATTTAGAAAACTCGCTCCACGTCCCCCTTACCGTAGCCACGTAATTTCCTAACAGATGCTATATTTCGACGAGTTCTCAGATGTCACCGAGTTTCATTTTCTTCTACACGGGTAAAAATCCGTTCCCGAAAATGAGAAAATAATTCATGATTTCATAAATCCAACGTGTTTTCATGTTATGAAAATACACAATGAATATAAATCATGAATTCATGATTTATTTTCGCGTAACGCAACCAATGCGTTACAATTTGGTTGTTGAGATCGAAAAATTTAAAAAAAAATAAAAAGTTCAACAGGGGTTTTGAACTCGAGTACACCGAGTGAGAGTCCGGCGTGCTACCTTTCAGCCGTTTTCACTTCTTGGGAAGGCAGTGTTCGAAGTATAACCTGGTTATGCATTTTGTCGACTGTTGGAGATTGCGCAGTACCATGAATAATGTTCCTGAAATCATGAATTATAATCATGATTTCATGAACTGGCATGATTCATGATTTCATGATTTTTTATTCATGATTATGGGTATGCATTTGTTTCCGTGTATATAATAAAAATGAAATGGTATGTGTTCGTATCCGCATAACTCGAAAACGGCTGGATGGATTTAATTCATTCCTTCAGCAGCTACATTCGGTATAGTTTCCGACGGGTTTATATGATATTTCCTTAGTCGAAAATCATAAGTAAAGTTAAGTAAATCGTAAAAAACGAAAATAAAGATTCGTATGGGAAATTCGCATGGGCAGTTTGCAACGCGCATTTTCGCCTACTATGCAGGACAACGTCTGCCGGGTCGACTAGTGAACAATAAAGAGGAGAATCAGGCGATCCAAAAAACTTATTAAAATGAAAGCCTAGACTTGAAAATGTGTTATTGGATCAAAATTAAGTTCATAAATAGTGTATGTTTGCTGGAAAACGCAAATATTGTTGAGGGTGCCAACAACTGTCGCACTCTGCCAATGCCGTATTCTACCTTACTCTTCAATAAGAGCAGCAGAAGTTTTATTGTGGCATAATAAAGATCTTTCTAACTTAACGTAGAGCGCCATAGAGCTTTCTCAAAACTATGTGTTTTTCGTTTGGGGGGAAGAATACTTGTTGAATGATTTATCATAATCAATCTTACCTGAAGCATTAAGAATCATTATATATTAAGAATCATTATAGGAGAATGTATCATTGAGGCAGTAGACTCAGGTGAACAGTACAAATTTATGTTGCTATAATTGAAGAAACGGCCTTTGATTCTCATCTTGCACATCCTTGCGTTGTTGATTGGCTTCAGCCCAATCACACGTTAGCGTATCTTGTCCAGCACTTCGAGGCCGATTCCCAGCTCGTTGGTGATGCCACAGCTTTGATAGAATGTTGGTTGCCGCTCGATACCCGCTTTTCCACACTTTCTATCCTGTTCAGCAAATGAGGTTGCATTAGCCATCGATCAAGTAAGGACAGTGCGGAGTTCTTGAATGAACATGTCTCGTATCGGACGTGGATTCGGATGTTTAGTTTAATTTTGTGTCTCAGAACTTTTGCAGGATCCGAGAATTTAGTTCTATTTTGATTACGTGATTGATCGTACTTCGATTAGCAAGCAAAACGGTCACGCGATCCGAAAGAGTGGAGTGGGGCAAGAGTGCGCGTGGGGTAAGAGTACGTTTTCGATTTTTTAAAGTAATAAAAATAGATAAACTAGCAGCACTGCATCAGTTTGACAGGTATTCTGGTCAACTATTATCATGTGTAATTGTGAACGATTTGAATAAACAACAAGGGAGATATGGAGTTAGATAATTTTTTGGTCACTTTGCTAAAAATAATTATGTTTTCGCAACTAGTATTTCATTACCATATATACGTTCAATCAGGTGAACATTATACCATTTCGATAACCTATTATATAGAGCACTTTATGGTGCCGAACACCAATCCGGTTGGTTTTCCAAGAAGTCAAAACCATTACTTGAATAAATTTTGGGACTGTGGGGTAAAAGTACGCAGGGATGGGTGGAGCAAGAGTACGCATGTGAATCTTCAAGTTCTGATGTCAAATCCGTATCTTTGGCCGAAATAAGACTACCTCCGAAGTGTATAGTTTCACAACTAAGACAAAAAGGATAGAAATCGAAAATTATTACAAGTTTTGAGGATAAGTTGAAGTAATTTGGTGTTAGAAAGGACTTAGCGAACAAAGCACTGAAGCGAATTTATGAAATTGTATTAGGACTTGTTGTACACCTTAACATAGTACGAAAAGACAATTTCATCTAAATGATAGTTTCATTTAATCAAAAGAACCATCCATAAATTACGCAATGCTTATCTGGGAGAGGTTGCGAGATGTATGACGATCCATATAATTTTCAGAGGATTCATACAAAAAGTGTGAGATAGGGGGGAGGGGTGATGAAATGGCCATATTTTACGTTACGTGATTGGTGGACTTTCTTTAAGGAAAATTCCTTTGTTTACGCCACGCGAAACTTGATATATTATACCTCTGTAGTTTTCAAACTATAACAAGTAAATAATGGTATTTATTTAGTATGAAAGTTCACATTTCTGGGACCCCCCCCCCCCTTTAAGAGTAACGTAATCTTTAAACATCCCCTAATATATGTTCATTAAACATCAATTAAATGTTTTTAACTCTTATTTGTCTTAATATATACTTAAAGCACATGATTGGATAAATGCGTACTCTTACCCCACCCGATGCGAACTCTTATCCCACCGGTGGGGTAAGAGTGCGTTTTTCACTTGTCTTGCAATAAGGGTTCTACTAAAACGAATCACAATAATTTCAATATTTTTCCACTGGGTAACATAGAGGAAGAGTATACGAATCGTCGACATTGATTTGAAATGCAGAAGCTTGCTTCATAAGGGTGACATGATCGATTGGAAACTAAGTGCGTACTCTTGCCCCACTCTACTCTATATTTTGTTTTTCTCTGTACTGTTTGGAAAGTAAATCAATCAACGCACTTTTTTTGCATTTTATATAATGCCATCACTCCCATGGATCGCATCACTCACCAAAGTGAATTCAGATAGAATATCAGAATAGAATATAGCAACTAACACAATACCACATCCCAAGACAATCGTGGAGATGCATAGGTGTTCTCGATCTCTAGTAGCAACGAGACTTGAATTAACAATCCTTCCTTTCCTATATGACCGTTATAACGTGGCCTGCGCCGTTATTATGCAGCCAGAAACGTGTAGGTACATTGAGAATGGATTGCAAATCCCATGCTCCATCCACATGGTTCTCTGTACAATTTAAAAAGTTCCAGTCAATCACGAAGTTGCAACTACGAATTGTACGGTAATAATGCTCATACTCATGCTTTCTATCCTGTCTAGCAAATCTCCCGCAGTGCCACAACGTCGAGGTTGCGGGGATGTAATTCATCGTAGATTATCCTGTCGCAACCTGCACAACATAGCGACTTGCAATTCCATGTTCCAAGCTTGCAATCGTGATCCTTTTTTGACTTTCTCGTATACAAAGTATATGTTCCTATATGTTCGCTCCAAAAACGAACTTTTTGTAGGAGGCCCGGAGACCCATAGTGTTATATACTGATCGACTGAGCTCGACGAATTGTAGGGATGTCTGTGTGTGCGCAAACTAATCTCACTAATTTTTCAGGCACTTATCCTTAGTCGATTTGCTCGCAACAAGTTGCATTTGACGCAGAATCCTGTCTTATCCAGTATTTTGCGCTCGATAATGGCTCCCCAGTGAGTACCTCTTGACATTCAAGAGGTAGAAAATATTTACATTTTTCAATCAATGTAGGCCTTTTCTTTTGAAAAGTGTAACACGCTAAATAATGAATAATGAGTATCTGTGCATCATTCATTTATACTGGCACCCAAGATGGAATCCACAAAACATATATTTTTCCCAACCGAAGTCAGTAGAAAACGCTAGGAAAATGCTCTACTCTGAACTAAGCCAGTCAATTTTATAAGCAGCTATGAGAATGTTATCATGCCTTCCTAATTTTATCAGCATATTCTAATCTCAACTAGTGGGCGCCAGACTCTACCATTACTACTTATAGAAATGTTTGTACCTGATTTATAAAGAAAAAGATGCTGAAGCAAAAAAAACTTAAAAATTGTACGCTGTTTCAAAATGTCGATGCAAAAGGCGCTTGAATTTTTGACGTAAACTACGTCTAAGGGCGATTTGCTGTACTACAGGTGTGGGTCAAACCCCAAAGTAGTATGTGTTTAACGAAAATTCGCTCTTTTGAATCCGAAACTCTCAGCTGGGTTGCCGAAGATGGCCGAAGGTTGCCGAATGTGACGTCACGTCTGGCATACTCAGTACAATTTTTATAACAGACGTGACGTTTCATTCCGCCCACCCACTGTGGGTGGCAATGTTTACGTTATTTTTTCGACTACTACAGACATAGAGGACTTTGGCCCACACCTTTACTGAAGCACATCGGCTCTAAGGGGAAGACTCGGATACAGGGTGACAAATGAAAATTTCCAAATTCGAGACCGTCACGAAATCATGTAAGATTTTGAACGTTAATAGCGCCTTTATCTTTCGATGGATTTAGAAGATTTATATATCAATCGACTCGAAAATCTCTACCAATTTGTCAATTGTATTGAAACTTTGGATTATGGACGTTAAAATAGGGTATCGGATCATTTTGGCAGCGCCCTCTTTTCTTGTCCGCTAGAGTCTCGTTTCGGCCGTCGCCGTTCAGTGCGGATGGCTTTTGGACTCTGCTTTTTGTGCGGTGTTTCGCACAAAAAGTAGAACAATGGAGCCGGACCAGTCAGTGACCGCGGTCGAAACAAATGTAACAAAAATGCGCAATGTAGAGCATGCTGTATAAAAAGTTATGCAGATAGGGGCATGTTTGTGCAGGCATGAGACGATCAATTGTTATCAATGCCAATGCCCTTGCTAGTAATGCAATCATCGTAATGTAATGTAATGTAATTGCACAAACATGTTTATATTAAAAAACGACTTTGGAAAAATGTTGAGCTTTTTTTGCAAACTGAAAACTAAAAAGGCCGTTACACATATTTATGAAAAATTATGATCTCCGCAAAGTCAAGGGGGAGGGGGTAATCTTCTTCTACTGAATCGAGCGGCGGTAAAATTTGAATGCAAAGGTTTTTGGGGCCGGGGAAGGTTCTTAAGATGGTTCGAGACCCCATCTCCTCTTTGAAACCTGGCTCCTATACAAATAAAACACCAATTTCATCATAACTTGAGATCAAGCAAATGGAACCAAATCTGGCGTGTGGCGGTTTTGGAAGAGAAGAATTTCTGTGATGGTTTGCAACGCCTCCCCTTCTGGAAAGAGGGGCTCCCATACAAATAACGAGAACTAATCAGAAATTAAATCAATTTTAGGCGAAATAAAGTTCGTCGGGTCTGCTAGTAAAAAATAAATATTAAAATAGAAAAAAAATAATAAAAACTCCTCGGATTTGTTAAAGAATGTTTTGAAAGTTCTCAAAGTTTACCGGACATTTTTTTGTTGCCCCTCAAATTGTTATTTTTGAGCAAAACATACATATTTAAAAAAAAATATTTATATCGGCCTAATAATAGTTTGTCCATTTAAATGCGCGTCTGAATCAGAAGGTTTTAACTTTGATTCAGGAAGAGTGAATGCACACATAATGCATAATACGTGGGTGCAATCATGCGGTACTTATTGTATACGACAAAAGCTTCGGAACGCATACGTTCTTAGAAACGGGCTATATGAGTTAAGCAATAGAGCTCATCACCTTCTTGCTCCCTTGATTCAAAAAGTCTTGCAATGATATTAATAAAATGGTTGCACGAATATTTTATCCATAGTGACACTCAGTGTTGGTAGAATCATACTCAAATCTGAATCATCGAGGTTTTATGCATCGGAAGCTAACCTCGCCTGCGATTCTGGCAGTAGTAGGGGAGCATCGCGCTTGAGTTTCTCGGCTAGAATCGCATCGCTTCGCTCACTCACCGAAAAATGATTTCGTTCTAAAAAGCGCCGTCAAAACGCAATCGAGTCCGGTATGTTTTGTTTATATGTGCACCAGCTTTATTAGCCATTGGTTTAGACGAAAACATGGTTAATACAATGTATTCAACAATGAAGAACACGTAAATATCATGTAATGATGCAATTAGGATTCGAATCATGACCAAATCTCTAGGCCATGATTCTGATGGGATTTGACTCACGCATGGTTTGAATCGTCAACAATTTGCATATCTTAAGATACGCTAGTTTTGTTCAGGAAAACCAGTGACATAAGTAATCAAATGAATTTTCTAAAAATATTCATGCATGATGGCACTACAATCCTCAATGAACAAAACTGCCTTACGTAGTTTACGTTGGGCGGTTGTGTCTTGTACATAACCCTTCTGATTTTTCACGCGGCCCATATCCTTCGCGTAAAAACCGACTAAAGTGTGTTACAATATTTATGTAAGATAATATTTACTATTGGAAACTTGCTAACAGTTTAGCAATCGCTTTCAGTGAATAAGTTAATCTTGTAAGTGCAGCGCAAGCTTCTTCTTCCATAGCACTACATTCCAACTGGAACTTGGCCTGCTTTTTAACTTAGTAATCTATTTTCTTTTCGAATTTCTTCAGTTATTAATTGAAAGCTTTCTATGCCCACCATTGCATTAGTATGCATCTTGTGTGGCAAATACAATGAATACACTATGCCAAGGGTGTCGAGAATCTTCCTCTAGAGGTGAGCCAGCCAAGGGCTGAAAACCTCTCAAATAAAGACATAAAAAAAATTCTAGATCGATCGATCTCGCCATCTCCAGATTTTGCGCTTTTGTTCGCAAGGCTATCTGGAGACCTCAAGCCATCATAGATGTCAAATAATGCAACTTACAGGGTTTCTAACTGATACAGTTCGTTTCTGTAAACTTTCACGCAAATTTTCTCTCGAAAGCTTGGGGGCGTTTGATGACAGCTTCCGGGTTACATCTATTGATGCCATTATAGGGGCTCGTAATCTTCTTCGCTGCTGCAGTGGATGCATTCTGGGAAACTTACTTCAGCTCGTTAATGCCAATTCCTAGGTGTCTGTCGGAGTAAACGCAAAGCCCGACGCAACTCACGTGAAAGAATAATATTTCTTATGAATAAATTTTCATATTTCTTTGACGCGTCTACTCTGTCTTCCTTCAAAGGGTGACCATCAAAGGCCGTTGGCAGTACAGCTTTCACGATGAGCTTTTCTGTTATGAGCCACGGGGTGTTTAGACAGACTTAGTGGCGGGTGCTTGTCTAAAGTATCTGCTCCAGTTTGCGTCGGTTGTGGTTGCAGCGGTACACTATAAGCCAGGATTGTGCAGAATCATTCTCATACGATGATTATTGGAATTATAATTTGATAACTTCTCAGGTGTGTTTTAATAAAGATTAAAAAAAATTCTCAGTTGTGAAACGTACGCGAGTTGTTATTGTCGATAACTTTTCAAATTTTGGATTCGATTCATTTTAATGTAAACTTAACTAACAATAATTTAATGTGAACAATGAATTCAATCGGAATCGGATGATTGGCATTGTGTTTTGGTGTTATGTAGGAAAATAAGTTCAAAAGTAGCATATACCATACTTCTGAATCAGGAAGTTTTTATCAATCGATGAATTTGGATATGTGATCGCTTGAAGCGTTTCTCACATCCTCGATTATCTGAAAAATTTTGTCATCCTTTTCAAAATGTTGTTTTAAGAATTATATACATCATCAAACAACAAAAACAGATTCTACCCAGGGCTTGAAAAATGCTTTGCTTTAGGTCTCTTTTGAACGGAAGAGTTGGAAAAACCTGTATCATTACGCACACATAGCTACGTAGTTCAACGTCACCTGTGCGTATAACCCGAATGGGCTGGACCTTGGAGTTTTGGTTTCCTTTTCTATAAATGCTTGAACTTAACCTTCTTGTCTTGTGTTCAAAAACTTTTACGATTGGTAACCAGCTCTGGGGTCAAATTGACCTCAAATTGAAATTGCTATAACTTTTTAATGCTTGGCCAATTTTGGATTTTTGGGGGCTGTTTCGAAAGATAAATTTTAATCATCTTTTCAAGGTCGTTGTTACTAAAAAGATTAACTATTGGTGGGCGGGTACATTGCGGGAGGGGTTTTAGTGAACAAGGTATTAAACCAGTGATTTTTATGATTATTTTACCATTTATATTCGAAAAATCCTACCTATTTTGAACTGCACCTTTTTAAAAAGGTTATGCAGGAAGGCATGTAATAACTCTGGCATAAGGCGTTGACAAGTTTAGAACTCGACCGCCAGGTGGAGGTATATTTGAATTCATTATTTTGGACTACTTAAGATATTCCGATATATAGAATTCCTCTCAGTGTAAATATTCTTATCGCACAAATTCAAAAATTGGAAGACGTACTCATTATATTGAGCACCGCTGTAGTGCTAGACATCCTGAATTTCAATGTTGCTGAATACATAACTTGAGTGTAGATATGAGGGATCTCAAGCTAAAGCAATATTTCATATATGCAAGAATATTGCAAGTCCGCTAGCGCCGCCTATTTGGTAAATTTCCTAATTATTCATTTCCTGTCGTACACATGACAGTCCATTCCCACCAGACGAACTTTATTAAAGACGTCATCTTTACAAATTTCAAATTTGTGCGATAAGAATATTTTACAATGAGGAAAATTCCATACATCTGAATTACTTGAGTAGTCTAAAGTAATGAATTCAAATATACCGCCACCTAGCGACCAAGCTCTAAACTAATCAATGCCTCATATCAAAGCACACGCCTTCCTGGGCATAACCTTTTTGGAAAAAGGTGCAGTTCAAAATGGGTAGGAGTTTCAGATATGAATAAAATTAGCATGAAAAATCACTTATTTTGTACCCTTTTACGAAAACTCCTCCCCTGCGATGCACCCGCCCACCTAAAGTCAATCTTTGGTAACGACCTGAAAGATGATTAAATTATCTGTCGAAACAGCCCCAAAAATCCAAAATTGGTCATTACATTAAAAAGTTATAGTATCAATTTCAATTTGGAGGTCAATTTGACCTCAGAGCACAGACAACGTAAGTTTTTTGAAAAAGTACACTGTAAGCGCATATTTTCAAGATTTTTGAAGAGAATTTGCACCTAGGAGATAGATCTCGGCGAGTTTTACGCAAACTACCAAAAATTAGGGAGAATCGGTTGAAAATTAAAAAAATGGCAGCCACTCAAAGTGGCCTGGGGTCATATTGACCCCAGAGCACAGACAAAAGGTTAATCTTATAGGAATGCGAACAAATATCAATAGCTGAGCCCTTGAGAAAGTTAAATTACCGCGGTCAACGGTTTCCGGAGAGTATCACATCGGTTTCTAGCCATAAGTGCTGTGTTCGATCAGTATTACTCTGGAGCTGGTTTTCAAGCGAGGGATACGTGCCACATAGAAAGATGTGTTCGTATCAAAAATTGCTTAAAACAAAGTGCAAGAAACCTGCAAAGGATCCAACTCTAGTTTGAGCCACTTTTACCTGAGGGATTCGTGCGAAAATCCTCAAACCTGCGGGAAATCGACCTGATCCGATTTCACATGCACCAATTGTAACATTTGAAAAAGCTATGATTTAGGAAATATATCATGTTGACTTTTTTTTCCTACAAATACTATCCGTTAGTTAAGAAAAAAAAAATCAGAAGGGTTATGTACAAGACACAACCGCCCAACGTAAACTACGTAAGGCAGTTTTGTTCATTGAGGATTGTAGTGCCATCATGCATGAATATTTTAGAAAATTCATTTTGATTACTTATGTCACTGGTTTCGAACAAAACTAGCGTATCTTAAGATATGCAAATTGTTGACGATTCAAACCATGCGTGAGTCAAATCCCATCAGAATCATGGCCTAGAGATTTGGTCATGATTCGAATCACAATTTGCATCATTACATGATATTTACGTGTTCTTCATTGTTGAATACATTGAATTAACTGTTTTCGTCTAAACCAATGGCTAATAATTGCACATATAAACAAAACATTCGACTCGATTGCGTTTTGACGCTTTTTAGAACGAAATCATTTTTCGGTGAGTGAGTTGGAAGGATGCGATTCTGGTTGAGAAACTCAAGCTGATGCTCTCCCTACAGAATCGCAGGTATGAAAGTTAGCTCGCATAAAAACCTACGATGATTCAGGGGATTTGAGTATGATTCTACCAACACTGAGTGTCACTATGGATAAAAATATTCGTGCAAATCCATTTTTTATTAATATCATTGCAAGACTTTTGAATCAGGGAGCAAGAAGGTGATAGCTCTATTGTAACCTCATATAGCTCGTTTCAAGAACGTATGTGTTCCGGAAGCTTTTTGTCGTATACAAATAAGTACCGCATGATTGCACCCACGTATTATGCATTATGTGTGTATTCACTCTTCCCAGAATCAAAGTTAAAACCTTCTGATTCAGACGCGCATTTAAATGGACAAACTATTATTAGGCCGATATAAATATTTTTTTAAATATGTATGTTTTGCTTTCAAAATAACAATTTGAGGGGCAACATAAAAAAATGTCCGGTAAACTTTGAGAACTTTCAAAACATCTTTAACAAATCCGAGGAGTTTTTATTATTTTTTTCTATTTTAATATTTATTTTTTAACTAGCAGACCCTGGGACGAACTTTATTTCGCCTAAAATTGATTTTAATTTCTGATTAGTTCTCGCTTATTTGTATGGGAGCCTCCCTCTTTCCAGAAGGGGAGGCGTTGCATAAACCATCACTAAGAAATTCTTCTCTCTTCCAAAACCGCCAATACACGCCAGATTTGGGTTCCATTTGCTTGATCTCAAGTTATGATGAAATTGGTGTTTTATTTGTAGTAGGGAGCCAGGTTTCAAAGAGGAGATGGGGTCTCTTGAACCATCTTAAGAACTCTTCCCCGGCCCTTAAAAACCTTTGCATTCGGGAATTTTACCGCCGCTCGATTCAGTAGAAGAAGATTACCCTCCCCTTGACTTTGCGGGAGATCATAATTTTTCATAAATATGTGTAACGGCCTTTTTTAGTTTTCAGTTTGCAAAAAAGCTCTCAACATTTTTCCAAAGTCGTTTTTAATAATATAAACATGTTTGTGCAATTACATTATCATTACATTACGATGATTGGCATTACTAGCAAGCGGCATTGGCATTGATAACAATTGGATCGTCTCATGCCTCCGCACAAACATGCCCCCTATCTTGGCATAATCTCTTTTTATACAGCATGTTCACTACATTGCGCATTTGTTACATTTGTTTCGACCATGGTCATACTGACTGGTCTGGTTCCATTGTTTCAATCACTCTTTTTTGTGCGAAACACCGCACAAAAAGCAGAGTCCAAAAAGCCATCCGGCAATTGAAACGGCGACGGTGGCCGAATGAGACTCTAGCGGACAAGAAGAAAAGAGGGCGCTGCCAAATGATCCGATACCCTATTTTAACGTCCATAATCCAAAAAGTTTCTTGAATACAATTGACAAATTGGTAGAGGAATTTTCGAGTAGATTAATATATAAATCTTCTAAATCCATCGAAAGATAAAGGCGCTATTAAGGCGTTCAAAATCTTACACGATTTCGTGACGGTCTCTGAATTTGGAAATTTTCATTTGTCACCCTGTATCCGAGTCTTCCCCTTAGACGTAGTTTACGTCAAAAAACAGCGTAAAAAAACTGGGTAAATTCCATAATAAACTGAATAAACCGCGGATTTCCTGAAATTCGAGTGAAAAAAATCGTACAAATCAGATTTGTTTTAAAAAGAACCGCGTAAAAAACATAACTTCAGTGTACACTGGGTTGAAGCGTTGACTTCATTACTTGATTGAATGGGTCCAAGAAAATTAAAAATCCATCGAGAAACGCACCTGCCAGATATTAACGATCAAAGTCTATCATATTTTCGTGACGTTTTTCGATTTTGTGCAATCGTACAGTGTACCCCAATAGGGCACTGCACGGAAATATCTCTTTCTCTTTTGTTCTTCATAAATTTTGACATTTACTGGCCTTGTTGTTTTCTAATTTCTTTGCAGCAAGAAAGAGACAAAGCAGTCCGTGCAGTGCCCTATATTGAAAAGACAGACGTAGTTCTACGTCAAAAACCATACCATCTTTAGGAAAATACTTTGTTGAATCCTGATGACGTTTGTTTGTTGGTTGAATCCTGATGAGTGCCAATGTTTTTCATTGAGTCGAGGCCCACATTGATTAAAAAATGCCATGTAAATATTTTCTACCCTTGAATGTCAAAAGGTACTCTTCGGAACTCACTAGGGCCGCCATAAATATGGATGCGCAAAAATACTGGATTGTTTTAGGCTTTTGTATTGAAAATTGGCTTCAATCGGAAACATGGGCTCCGGCCTTAACATATTTTTTTTCACAAGAGCAATCCTCACTCATTTTTAGGCATTTATCCTAAACTGATTTGCTCGCAACAAGTTGCATTCGCCGCGGAATCCTATCCCATTGTTTCGTGTATTGAAAATTGGTTCTAATCTCGGACTATGGGTTATGGCCAAAAATACTATTTTCGTAACAAACGAAAAGGCTCGCCACTGCTAGATGATTAATTCTGCTTTTTTTCGTCGCATAAGGCATTGACGATTGTTTCGAGTCGTAAGTATTCCTTTTGTTGTTCGTGATGATTGGCTGTACAGGCGGCTTATTGGGCCTTATGTAAACCTCCCTGACTCACCGGAGGAACGTTATGTCAGGTTTGTTAATTACCTCACCAAATACTAGGACTTGGGCTAGGGCGCTTTGAGCGGCACACGATCGCATTTGCGCATTATTAGCCTTGCGGTAATATAGACGACTACAAAGCTATGACATGCTGAAAGTAATAATGTTTCATTCCTGCCTCGTAGGCGAAATTTTCCGATTAGAAATCTTCTTGACTTTCAAAGAATCATCCTGTAAGCCTTTAAGGATATACGTGAATGCAAAAATGGTTACTTAGCTTAGAAATTTCACGATTAATAACCGTAGAAGAGAGTCTAATAAACATTAAACGACGGGGCAGCATTATCCCAGTGGGGAATACAAGGCCAATAAGGGAACACCGCGCTAGACGTAATAGTACGTTAGGCGTAATAGACGTTAGGCATAAAATGACCCATAGAACAGCCCATGACAGAAATAAGAAAGAATAATGCCAAACGTCGTGGACAATGCCAATAATAATGACAATAAGAAGCCAGTTGACTGAGGCAGCTTCAACAACGATAATGGATGTGTTCTGTTATAGGTACTGACAATACT
>NW_026942258.1:0-3847 GCF_024139115.2 Armigeres subalbatus
GAATTCCTCTGGGAATTCCTCTGGGA
Organism: Armigeres subalbatus; assembly: GCF_024139115.2. Taxonomy (NCBI): domain Eukaryota; kingdom Metazoa; phylum Arthropoda; class Insecta; order Diptera; family Culicidae; genus Armigeres; species Armigeres subalbatus. The sequence continues at coordinate 27 of NW_026942258.1, forward strand.
GTTCCTCTGGGAATTGCTCTGGGAATTCTTCTCGGGAATTCCTCCGAATTCCTCCCAAGAAAGTTTTTCCGGGATTTCCTCCTGGAGATTCCTCCAGGACCTTCTTAATCAAATCCTCCAAAAAATAACTCCAAGAATTCTTTCAAGAAGTGTCTTCAGGAGAAATTTCGGAAATTCGTCCCATTCTTTCGGAAATTCGAAATTTCTAAAAAAAAAAATTTCTCGAAGGAATTCTTGAAGGAATTTCCGAAGGAATTCCCGAAGAAATTTCCAGAGGAATTTCAAAGGAATTCCCTGAGGATTACCTTCCTCGAAAATTCAGAAGAAGGTGCTTCGACGAATCTGCAAGAGCACCTCCGGAAGTATCTCAATGCAGGTATTCCATGTAGGTATTCCCCGAGAATTACGCTAGGGAATACCCAGAGTGAATTCCAGGAGGAAATCCCGGTGATTCCTCGAAGCGATTCCCCGAGAAATTTTCCTCAGAATTCATCCAAATATTTCTCGAAATTCCTCTAAGAATTCCTGGAATTTCCGGAGAAATTCCAGAAGGTATTTCTGAAGGAAATTCCTTGAAGGAATTCAATTGAGGAATTCCCGAAGGAATTCCCGGAGAATTCCTGAAAAGAAATTCCCGAAGGATTTTCCGGAGGAAATTTCCGAAGGATTTTCTGAGGAATTCTCGAAGAGGATTTTCTCCTGACGAATTCCCGAAACGCCTTAATCCATTCATACCGAGAATTCCTCTGAATTCCTTCGAGAATTCTTCGGAAATTCCTGCAGGCATTTTATTCGATATTAATTTCGCCATGGGAATTCTTCCAGACTTCCTCCTGGAATTCCTTCTTCGAAAGTTTGCTTCCAAGAATTTCTTCGAGAATTTCCTGAAAAATCCTCCTGGAAATTTGTTCCAGAAATTCCTCTAGGAGTTTTCCAGGATTTCTTCTTGTCTTGGTTCCTCCAGCACTTCCGTAATCAAATCCTCCGAAAATAACTCTTTACCGAATTCTTTCAATAATGCCTTCCTGGAATTCTTCTACTGGAAATACATGGAAGGAATTGCATTTTTCCAGGACCTCCTCCGAGAATTCCTCCAGGAATTTCTCTAGAACTCCTCCGGGAACTCCTCTAAGATTTTTTTCGAGAATTCACTCCTGGAGTACCTCAGGAATTCCTCCTCAATTCTTTCAGGAAATTTCTTCAGGAATTCCTCCAAAAGGTACTACAGAATTCCTCCGGGATTTCTTCAGGAATTCCTTCAGGAATTCCTCCAGGAATTTTCCAGAAAAATTTGTATTAAAATTTCTCCACAGGAAAACCTTGAAGAATTCCTCCAATAATTTCTGGCCAGAAATTTATCCAGGAATTCCTCCAAGAATTTATCCGTGATTTCCTCCAGGAATTCCTCCAGAAATTCTCTCCCTATATTTTTCCCAGGAATTCTACCAATACTCTCCCAGAATTCTTTCAAAGTATTCACTCCAGGAATTCCTATAGGAATTCCTCCGAGGAATACCTCGAGGAGATCCTCCGAGTATACCTCGAAAGAATTCACTCCCAGGATTACCTCCAGGAATTATTCAGCCAATTTCTCAGCAATATCTCCAGAGACTCTTCCTTCAGCAATTTCTCCAGCAATATCTCCAGGAGTTCCTTCATGTGAATTTCTCCAGAGAATCATCCCAAGGAATTACTGAGAATTCTTCCTGGGGTATTCCTGGAAGGAATTTTCAGATTTTCTGAAAGAATTCCTGGGGAAGTTACTGGATGAATTTGATGAGGAACTCCTGAATTAAATTCCCAGAGGAATTTTAGGAGAATTTCCAGAGAAAATTCTCGGTGGAAGAACTTCTCCACCTAATTGCCCCAAGATTCTTCCACTAATTTGTCCCGGAGTTCTCCCAGAAATAGTTCTACTTCAAGGTAGCTTCAGGGATTCCTCCATCAATTGGCTTCCAGGAATTTCTCCAGGAACTCCTTAAGGGCTTGCTTCAATAATTGCTCAGGAAATTCCTTCACTGGAAATTAAGTCAGGAATTACTTCCTTGGCATTTTTGCTGAATTTCTCCAACAGTTCCTTCAGGAATTTCTTCAGAAATTCCGTCTTTAATTACCTCAAGAAATTCCTTCTTCGTTCAAGGTTTCATCCACTAGTTCACTCCAGAAATTTTCTTCCACTTATTTAGCTTGGGAATTTGTCCAGCTTTCTATCTGGACTTCCTTCATGAGTTTCTCCAGGAATTTCTCCAGGGTTTCTTTAAGGAGCTCCTCCAGGAATAGGGGTCTACCCCAATTGCTTTGAGGAGTTCTCCACTAATTCCTCAAGAAATCCTCCAGCAACTTCTATAAGAGTTCCTCAAGGAACTCCTCAGGAATCAATCCAGGCATTCTTTCCAAGAATTATCCAGGAACACTTTCTGCAGGGCTTTCTCCAGGAATTTACCAGGGAGTTTTTCATGATCATGTACTTAGAGAATTATTTCCGAGGTGTCTTCAGGAATATTTCCAAAATTCCTCCAAGAATTCCCTCTAAAATTAACTTAATCTAAAATCTCTCCCAAAGGGTTTGTCCAGGCTCAACGACTTTACACATTGGCATATGGGGACAAACAGAAAGGTTTTTTAATTTTCTGATTAAAATAAATTTTCGTATTGAACAAGTCACAATAAGAATGAGAAATATAGACAATAACAGGTTCAAATATGAAAATGACTAAAATCCGTGTTGAACTGATATGCGATCGTAGGCGATGTTCATCAATATTAGATGATTGCGATGGTAGCCATGGCATTGTAGCTCAATTTTACATTTGGGTCTGAGAAGTTGGAGGCTATAATTGAGTCAAATAAAAAAATCGGAGTGAGTTTGTCAATTCGATAGATATGGTAAGCAAGCATTGCTCGAACTAGAGAAGTCAGTAAAATCCCCAACTTGAAATTGGGCTGGTCGATGGTCGTCTTTGGATCCAGAGCTCGTCAAGAAGCCAAACTAAAGCAGTTTGGCAGATCAATCCACTAGAATTGTTTATTATATTTATTTGAGTTTAAATTTGCCATCGCTGCAACATAAAACAGTGTAGTATTAGGAGTCACTCTATGAACTGTGGAAATAGCCGATAAGGGAACGGAAATGAAGCCGGGACGAAACAGCTTTTTACCTCAAATAGAGGTAAAAGGATACAAAATCTGAAAAAAAGAATCAGATTAAAACGCATGAAGAAATGTCCGCAGTAATGGCAACCCAGAAGCTGACGACCAAAGAAAAGCAGCACTACCTTTACAAAGAATGATTTCCCACAATGCCTATCAATTCTATCGAATCTATTCTTATTCACCGATGGGCAAAACTGAAATTATTCTAGAGTCGATTGCGAATAAAGAAGCCAGGTTTTCCAGGCATCGGGCTGAGGCTTAGTACATATTTGCTCGATTTCGACTCATAACATTACTAAATCGAATAACGAATGAAAAACAGAAAATATTTTTGTTTTCGCCTTCTGTTTTCATCAATTGTAAAAATTCCTTTAGTATGTAACGCAGAAATTTTCGCATGACCGTTTTCCATGAGAACTGCATACTAGGCTTTAAAGACGATATAAAAGCGAGTCGTAAGAAGAGGCCAAGAAACGTGGATTTCCTAGGAGTTTGCTTTTGTTCACTGAACTGCCTGCCATTAGGAATTGAAACAATCTGTCTCACCTGCTTAGGCTAGACGTACAAATGCAAAGGAAAAGAAGCTCATACCATTGTACTGGAAGCAATAGCTTCCTTTGACCCCGCTGGATGTGCGCATTCCTTCTTCGGTATGCCGGGTCAGCAAT
>NW_026942259.1:0-42162 GCF_024139115.2 Armigeres subalbatus
AGACACACACGCGCATCCGAAGAGTTGGACAAAAGCTAACTGGTATCGAAAAAAAATACATCGCCGGAAACTTGTCGATGTACACTGATAATCAAATGATTTTGTTGTGTTTAAAATCAAATTTAAGTTGAAATGTATAGATTAGCACTTAACGTAAAACACAGATCCAAGAAATATTGAATTATTCAATGCTTGCTAGGCCACTATAGGAGAACCAGCCGAAATCAAAAATCTTTTCTTTTTTCCGTAATACCTGCTCACTCAAAAGTGCTGAAAAGGATCCATATCGATATTCAGAACGATATTAAACTATTAAACCCACCCAGTTCTTACAATGTTTCACACGCATTCGTTATCCGATGATATGAGCATCCTTTGCGAGTGAAAAGTAAGAAAATTCATACGCCAGAAATATTCTAATTCACTGAAAATAACATGGGTCCAGGTCTGAACCATAGATGTCAATTGGCACTGGAGGTCCCAAGGAATACGGATAACTTCAACTTGTCATAGAAATATTCACTGCACCTTCTTCCTTGATAACTTTCAGTCTGCTTTAAATGTCTTCTTCCGACCATAGCAAGATGTACCCTTTGACCGTTTAAGGTTGAAAAACTAACTTGTTGCAGAAATATCATACAATTTTCCGGACAATCAGGGCCCGAATGATTTTGTTGTGTTTAGAAATTTAGCAATTTTGGTTGAAAATGTATAGACTAAACGAAAAGGTACAATTTGTGCTTTAAGTGTGGAAGCAAGAAAATCTAATGATAAATGCATCATAATAAACACAGCTTGAACTGTCTTCCGAAACACTGGAGAGATTTAAGACAATACCTGCCCACTCAACCACTTTGTGTTTGTCGGGGAAAAGGAAGAAAACAAGCAAGAAACATGAATTTATTCAATGCTTGCATATGCAACATTTCCTCTATGCGGAGATAGCTGACTGCGCGTTATTTCCGAGGATCTATCCAAATTTTTCTTTTTCTCCGTAATACCTCCGCCCACTCACTGCCCACTGCGTTTAAGTGGATGAAAAGTGAAGAAAATTCAACTTTGTAATAGAAATATTTATCACAATTTTCCGAAAACAATATGGGGTCAGGTCTGAACCACAGGATGCCTTCAATATGTCTTCCGGAATTGTCCTGAGAGATTTCCAGGACAATACCTCCGCCCACTCAATCACCCTTTGCGTTTAAGTGGGTGAAAAGTGAAGAAAAATTCAACTTTGTCATAGAAACATTCATCACAAATTTTCCGGTAAACAATATGAGGGCCGGAGTCTGAACCACAGGATGCCTTAAATGTCTCTTCCGGAATCATCTGGAAGAGATTTCCAAGACAATACCTCCGCCCACTCAACCACCCTTACGTTTAAGTGGGTGAAAAGTGAAGAAAAGTCCAACTTTATGTAGAAGCCTTCATCACAATTTTCCGGAAAACAATATGGATATGATCTGAACCACAGGATGCCTTAAAATGTGTCCTTCTGGAATCAATCCTTGAGAGAGATTTCCAAGACAATACCTCCATACTCAACCACCCTTTGCGTTTAAGTATGGGTGAAAAGTGAAGAAAAATTCAACTTCTTTGTCATTGAAATATTCCATCTGAATTTACCGAAAACAATGTGGGTCCAGGTCTGGAACCACAGGATGCTCCTAAAATATGTCTTCGGAATCATCACCAAGAGATTTCCAAGACAATACCTCCATCCACTCAACCACCTTTTTGCGTTTTAAGTGGGTGAAAAGTGAAAAGAAAATTCAACTTTGTCATAGAAATATTCATCACAATACTGTCACAATTTCCGAAAACATATATGGAGCCGAGGTCTGAATACAGGATGCTCTTAAATGTAATGTTCGGAATCATCCTTGAGAGATTTCCAAGACAATACCTCCGCCCACTCAACCACCCTTTGCGTTTTAAGAGTGGGTGAAAGTTAGAAAAAGAATTCAACTTTGTCCTTAGAAATATTCATCTACAATTTTCGAAAACAATATGAGACCCAGGTCTTGAAGACCACCAGGATGCCTTAAGTGTGTCTTCCGAAGAATCGTCCACTGAAGATTTCCAGGATGAAATACCTCCGCCACTCATTACACCTTTTGCGTTTAAGTGGGTGAAAAGTGAAGAAAATTCAACTTTGTCATAGAAATATTCATCCCCCAATTTTCCGAAAATGTAATATGGGGCCAGGTCTGAACCACAGGTGATGCCTTAAATGTGTCTTCTCCGAATCGTCCTGAAAGATTTCCAGGACAATACCTCCGCCCACTCCAGCCACCCCTTTGCGTTTAAGTGGGTGAAAAGTGAAGAAAAATTCAACTTTGTCGGCAGAAATATTCACTCACAATTTTCCGAAAACAATATGGGGCCAGATCTGAACCACAGGATGCCTTAAATGTGTCTTCCCGGAATCATCCACAGAAGATTTCAAGACAATACCTCCACCCACTCAGCACCCTTTGCAAGTTTAAGTGGGTGAAAAGTGAAGAAAATTCAACTTTGTCATAGAAATATTCATGCAATTTTCCGAAAAACAATATGGGGCCAGGTCTGAACCACAGGATAACATAAGTGTGTGTCTTCCAGAATCGTCCTGAGAGAGATTTCCAGGACAATACACTCCGCCCACTCAGCAACCACCCTTTTGCGTTTAAGTGGGTGAAAAGTGAAGAAAAATTCAACTCTTGTCATTAAGAAATATTCATCACAATTTTCCGAAAAAACAATATGAATAGGCCGAGTCTGGAACCACACAGGATGCCTTAAAATGTGTCTCTTCCAGGAATCGTCCTGAGAGATTTCCAGGACAATACCTTCGCCCACTCAACCACCCTTTGCGTTTAAGTGGGGGAAAAGTCAAGAAAATTCAACTTTGTCATAGATATATTCATCACAATTTTCCGAAAACAATATGGAGCCAGGTCTGAACCACAGGGGATGCCTTTTTAATATGTGTCTTCCCGAATCGTCCTGAAAGATTTCCAAGGACAATACCTTCATGCCCACTCATACCCTTTCAGGTTTAAGTGGGTGAAAAGGTGAAGAAAATTCAACTTTGTCTTGAGAAAATATTCATCACAATTTTCCGAAAAACAATATGGGGCCAGGTCTGAAACCACAGGATGCCTTTAAATGTGTTCTTCCGGAATCATCCTAGAGAGATTTCCAGGACAATACCTTCGCCCACTCAACCACCCTTTTGCGTTTAAGTGGGTGAAAAAGTGAAGAAGAAAATTCAACTTTGTCATAAGAAATATTCATCCACAATTTTCCGAAAACAATATGGGGTCAGGTCTGAACCACAGGATACCTTAAATATATGTCCTCCTGGAATCGTCCTGAGAGATTTCCAGGACAATACCTCCGCCCACTCAACCACCCTTTGCGTTTAAAGTGGGTGAAAAGTTAAGAAAATTCAACTTTGTCAAAGAAATATTCATCACAATTTTCCGAAAACAATATGGGTCAGGTCTGAACCACAGGATGTTTCCTTAAATGTGTCTCTCCGGAATCGTCCTGAGAGATTTCCAGGACAATACCTCCACCACTCAACCACCCTTGCGTTTAAGTGGGTGAAAAGTTAAGAAAATTCAACTTTGTCAAAGAAATATTCATCACAATTTTCCGAAAACAATATGGGGTCAGGTCTGAACCACAGGATGCCTTAATATGTCCTCCGGAATCGTCCTGAGAGATTTCAGGACAATACCTTCCGCCCTCAACCACCCTTTGCGTTTAAGTGGGTGAAAAGTGAAGAAAATTCAACTTGTCATAGAAATATTACATCACAATTTTCCGAAAACAATATGGAGCCAAGGTCTGAACCACAGGATGCCTTAAATGTGTCTTCCGGAATCGTCCTGAGAGATTTCCAGACAATACCTCCGCCCTCAACCACCCTTTTGCGTTTAAAAGTGGGTGAAAAGTGAAGAAAAGATTCAACTTTGTCATAGAAATATTCTTCACAATTTTCCGAAAACAATATGGGGTCCAGGTCTGAACCAGGATGCCTTAAATATGTCCTCCGGGAATCGTCCTGAGAGATTTCCAGGACAATTCCGCCCCACTCAACCACCTTTGCGTTTAAGTGGGTGAAAAGTGAAGAAAATTCAACTTTGTCATAGAAATATTCATCACAATTTTCCGAAAACAATATGGGGTCAGGTCTGAACCACAGGATACCTTAAATATGTCCTCCGGAATCGTCCTGAGAGATTTCCAGGACAATACCTCCGCCCACTCAACCACCCTTTGCGTTTAAGTGGGTGAAAAGTGAAGAAAATTCAACTTTGTCATAGAAATATTCATCACAATTTTCCGAAAACAATATGGGGTCAGGTCCGCACCACAGGATGCAGCAAATGTGTCTCCTCCGAATTGTCCTGAGAGATTTCCAGGACAATACCTCCGCCCACTCAACCACCCTTTGCGTTTAAGTGGGTGAAAAGTGAAGAAAATTCAATCTTTGTCATAGAAATATTTATCACAATTTTCCGAAAACAATATGGGGTCAGGTCTGAACCACAGGATGCCTTAAATATGTCCTCCGAATCGTCCTGAGATTTCCAGGACAATTCCTCCGCCCACTCAACCACCCTTTGCGTTTAAGTGGGTCGAAAGTGAAGAAAATTCAACTTTGTCAAAGAAATATTCATCACAATTTTCCGAAAACAATATGGGTCAGGTCTGAACCACAGGATACCTTAAATATATCCTCCGGAATTGTCCTGAGAGATTTCCAGGACAATACCTCCGCCCACTCAACCACCCTTTGCGTTTAAGTGGGTGAAAAGTGAAGAAAATTCAACTTTGTCAAAGAAATATTCATCACAATTTTCCGAAAACAATATGGGGTCAGGTCCGAACCACAGGATACCTTAAATATATCCTCCGGAATCGTCCTGAGAGATTTCCAGGACAATACCTCCGCCCACTCAACCACCCTTTGCGTTTAAGTGGGTGAAAAGTGAAGAAAATTCAACTTTGTCAAAGAAATATTCATCACAATTTTCCGAAAACAATATGGGGTCAGGTCTGAACCACAGGATACCTTAAATATATCCTCCGGAATCGTCCTGAGAGATTTCCAGGACAATTCCTCCGCCCACTCAACCACCTTTGCGTTTAAGGGTGAAAAGTGAAGAAAATTCAACTTCTTGGCTTAGAAATATTCATCACAATTTTCCGAAAACAATATGGGGTCAGGTCTGAACCACAGGATACCTTAAATATGTCCTCCGGAATCGTCCTGAGAGATTTCCAGGACAATACCTCCGCCCACTCAACCACCCTTTGCGTTTAAGTGGGTCGAAAGTGAAGAAAATTCAACTTTGTCAAAGAAATATTCATCACAATTTTCCGAAAACAATATGGGGTCAGGTCTGAACCACAGGATACCTTAAATATATCCTCCGGAATCGTCCTGAGAGATTTCCAGGACAATACCTCCGCCCACTCAACCACCCTTTGCGTTTAAGTGGGTGAAAAGTGAAGAAAATTCAACTTTGTCAAAGAAATATTCATCACAATTTTCCGAAAACAATATGGGGTCAGGTCTGAACCACAGGATACCTTAAATATATCCTCCGGAATCGTCCTGAGAGATTTCCAGGACAATACCTCCGCCACTCAACCACCCTTTGCGTTTAAGTGGGTGAAAAGTGAAGAAAATTCAACTTTGTCAAAGAAATATTCATCACAATTTTCCGAAAACAATATGGGGTCAGGTCTGAACCACAGGATACCTTAAATATATCCTCCGGAATCGTCCTGAGAGATTTCCAGGACAATACCTCCGCCCACTCAACCACCCTTTGCGTTTAAGTGGGTGAAAAGTGAAGAAAATTCAACTTTGTCAAAGAAATATTCATCACAATTTTCCGAAAACAATATGGGGTCAGGTCTGAACCACAGGATACCTTAAATATATCCTCCGGAATCGTCCTGAGAGATTTCCAGGACAATTCCTCCGCCCACTCAACCACCCTTTGCGTTTAAGTGGGTGAAAAGTGAAGAAAATTCAACTTTGTCAAAGAAATATTCATCACAATTTTCCGAAAACAATATGGGGTCAGGTCTGAACCACAGGATACCTTAAATATATCCTCCGGAATCGTCCTGAGAGATTTCCAGGACAATACCTCCGCCCACTCAACCACCCTTTGCGTTTAAGTGGGTGAAAAGTGAAGAAAATTCAACTTTGTCAAAGAAATATTCATCACAATTTTCCGAAAACAATATGGGGTCAGGTCTGAACCACAGGATACCTTAAATATATCCTCCGGAATCGTCCTGAGAGATTTCCAGGACAATTCCTCCGCCCACTCAACCACCCTTTGCGTTTAAGTGGGTGAAAAGTGAAGAAAATTCAACTTTGTCAAAGAAATATTCATCACAATTTTCCGAAAACAATATGGGGTCAGGTCTGAACCACAGGATACCTTAAATATATCCTCCGGAATCGTCCTGAGAGATTTCCAGGACAATACCTCCGCCCACTCAACCACCCTTTGCGTTTAAGTGGGTGAAAAGTGAAGAAAATTCGACTTTGTCACAGAAATATTCTTCACAATTTTCCGAAAACAATATGGGGTCAGGTCTGAACCACAGGATACCTTAAATATATCCTCCGGAATCGTCCTGAGAGATTTCCAGGACAATACCTCCGCCCACTCAACCACCCTTTGCGTTTAAGTGGGTGAAAAGTGAAGAAAATTCAACTTTGTCAAAGAAATATTCATCACAATTTTCCGAAAACAATATGGGGTCAGGTCTGAACCACAGGATACCTTAAATATATCCTCCGGAATCGTCCTGAGAGATTTCCAGGACAATACCTCCGCCCACTCAACCACCCTTTGCGTTTAAGTGGGTGAAAAGTGAAGAAAATTCAACTTTGTCAAAGAAATATTCATCACAATTTTCCGAAAACAATATGGGGTCAGGTCTGAACCACAGGATACCTTAAATATATCCTCCGGAATCGTCCTGAGAGATTTCCAGGACAATTCCTCCGCCCACTCAACCACCCTTTGCGTTTAAGTGGGTGAAAAGTGAAGAAAATTCAACTTTGTCAAAGAAATATTCATCACAATTTTCCGAAAACAATATGGGGTCAGGTCTGAACCACAGGATACCTTAAATATATCCTCCGGAATCGTCCTGAGAGATTTCCAGGACAATACCTCCGCCCACTCAACCACCCTTTGCGTTTAAGTGGGTGAAAAGTGAAAAAAATTCAACTTCGTCATAGGAATATTCATAACAATTTTCCGAAAACAATATGGGGTCAGGTCTGAACCACAGGATACCTTAAATATATCCTCCGGAATCGTCCTGAGAGATTTCCAGGACAATACCTCCGCCCACTCAACCACCCTTTGCGTTTAAGTGGGTGAAAAGTGAAGAAAATTCAACTTTGTCAAAGAAATATTCATCACAATTTTCCGAAAACAATATGGGGTCAGGTCTGAACCACAGGATACCTTAAATATATCCTCCGGAATCGTCCTGAGAGATTTCCAGGACAATTCCTCCGCCTACTCAACTTCCCTTTTTGCGTTTAAGTGCGTGAAAGGTGAAGAAAATTCAACTTTGTCAAAGAAATATTCATCACAATTTTCCGAAAACAATATGGGGTCAGGTCTGAACCACAGGATACCTCAAATATATCCTCCGGAATCGTCCTGAGAGATTTCCAGGACAATACCTCCGCCCACTCACCCACCCTTTGCGTTTAAGTGGGTGAAAAGTGAAAAAAAATCAACTTTGTCAAAGAAATATTCATCACAATTTTCCGAAAACAATATGGGGTCAGGTCTGAACCACAGGATACCTAAATATATCCTCCGGAATCGTCCTGAGAGATTTCCAGGACAATTCCTCCGCCCACTCAACCACCCTTTGCGTTTAAGTGGGTGAAAAGTGAAGAAAATTCAACTTTGTCAAAGAAATATTCATCACAATTTTCCGAAAACAATATGGGGTCAGGTCTGAACCACAGGATACCTTAAATATATCCTCCGGAATCGTCCTGAGAGATTTCCAGGACAATTCCTCCGCCCACTCAACCACCCTTTGCGTTTAAGTGGGTGAAAAGTGAAGAAAATTCAACTTTGTCAAAGAAATATTCATCACAATTTTCCGAAAACAATATGGGGTCAGGTCTGAACCACAGGATACCTTAAATATATCCTCCGGAATCGTCCTGAGAGATTTCCAGGACAATTCCTCCGCCCACTCAACCACCCTTTGCGTTTAAGTGGGTGAAAAGTGAAGAAAATTCAACTTTGTCAAAGAAATATTCATCACAATTTTCCGAAAACAATATGGAGTCAGGTCTGAACCACAGGATACCTTAAATATATCCTCCGGAATCGTCCTGAGAGATTTCCAGGACAATACCTCCGCCCACTCAACCACCCTTTGCGTTTAAGTGGGTGAAAAGTGAAGAAAATTCAACTTTGTCATAGAAATATTCATCACAATTTTCCGAAAACAATACGGGGTCAGGTCTGAACCACAGGATACCTTAAATATATCCTCCGGAATCGTCCTGAGAGATTTCCAGGACAATTCCTCCGCCCACTCAACCACCCTTTGCGTTTAAGTGGGTGAAAAGTGAAGAAAATTCAACTTTGTCAAAGAAATATTCATCACAATTTTCCGAAAACAATATGGGGTCAGGTCTGAACCACAGGATACCTTAAATATATCCTCCGGAATCGTCCTGAGAGATTTCCAGGACAATACCTCCGCCCACTCAACCACCCTTTGCGTTTAAGTGGGTGAAAAGTGAAGAAAATTCAACTTTGTCAAAGAAATATTCATCACAATTTTCCGAAAACAATATGGGGTCAGGTCTGAACCACAGGATACCTTAAATATATCCTCCGGAATCGTCCTGAGAGATTTCCAGGACAATACCTCCGCCCACTCAACCACCCTTTGCGTTTAAGTGGGTGAAAAGTGAAGAAAATTCAACTTTGTCAAAGAAATATTCATCACAATTTTCCGAAAACAATATGGGGTCAGGTCTGAACCACAGGATACCTTAAATATATCCTCCGGAATCGTCCTGAGAGATTTCCAGGACAATTCCTCCGCCCACTCAACCACCCTTTGCGTTTAAGTGGGTGAAAAGTGAAGAAAATTCAACTTTGTCAAAGAAATATTCATCACAATTTTCCGAAAACAATATGGGGTCAGGTCTGAACCACAGGATACCTTAAATATATCCTCCGGAATCGTCCTGAGAGATTTCCAGGACAATTCCTCCGCCCACTCAACCACCCTTTGCGTTTAAGTGGGTGAAAAGTGAAGAAAATTCAACTTTGTCAAAGAAATATTCATCACAATTTTCCGAAAACAATATGGGGTCAGGTCTGAACCACAGGATACCTTAAATATATCCTCCGGAATCGTCCTGAGAGATTTCCAGGACAATTCCTCCGCCCACTCAACCACCCTTTGCGTTTAAGTGGGTGAAAAGTGAAGAAAATTCAACTTTGTCAAAGAAATATTCATCACAATTTTCCGAAAACAATATGGGGTCAGGTCTGAACCACAGGATACCTTAAATATATCCTCCGGAATCGTCCTGAGAGATTTCCAGGACAATACCTCCGCCCACTCAACCACCCTTTGCGTTTAAGTGGGTGAAAAGTGAAAAAAATCAACTTTGTCAAAGAAATATTCATCACAATTTTCCGAAAACAATATGGGGTCAGGTCTGAACCACAGGATACCTTAAATATATCCTCCGGAATCGTCCTGAGAGATTTCCAGGACAATACCTCCGCCCACTCAACCACCCTTTGCGTTTAAGTGGGTGAAAAGTGAAGAAAATTCAACTTTGTCAAAGAAATATTCATCACAATTTTCCGAAAACAATATGGGGTCAGGTCCGAACCACAGGATACCTTAAATATATCCTCCGGAATCGTCCTGAGAGATTTCCAGGACAATACCTCCGCCCACTCAACCACCCTTTGCGTTTAAGTGGGTGAAAAGTGAAGAAAATTCAACTTTGTCAAAGAAATATTCATCACAATTTTCCGAAAACAATATGGGGTCAGGTCTGAACCACAGGATACCTTAAATATATCCTCCGGAATCGTCCTGAGAGATTTCCAGGACAATACCTCCGCCCACTCAACCACCCTTTGCGTTTAAGTGGGTGAAAAGTGAAGAAAATTCAACTTTGTCAAAGAAATATTCATCACAATTTTCCGAAAACAATATGGGGTCAGGTCCGAACCACAGGATACCTTAAATATATCCTCCGGAATCGTCCTGAGAGATTTCCAGGACAATTCCTCCGCCCACTCAACCACCCTTTGCGTTTAAGTGGGTGAAAAGTGAAGAAAATTCAACTTTGTCAAAGAAATATTCATCACAATTTTCCGAAAACAATATGGGGTCAGGTCTGAACCACAGGATACCTTAAATATATCCTCCGGAATCGTCCTGAGAGATTTCCAGGACAATTCCTCCGCCCACTCAACCACCCTTTGCGTTTAAGTGGGTGAAAAGTGAAGAAAATTCAACTTTGTCAAAGAAATATTCATCACAATTTTCCGAAAACAATATGGGGTCAGGTCTGAACCACAGGATACCTTAAATATATCCTCCGGAATCGTCCTGAGAGATTTCCAGGACAATACCTCCGCCCACTCAACCACCCTTTGCGTTTAAGTGGGTGAAAAGTGAAGAAAATTCAACTTTGTCAAAGAAATATTCATCACAATTTTCCGAAAACAATATGGGGTCAGGTCTGAACCACAGGATACCTTAAATATATCCTCCGGAATCGTCCTGAGAGATTTCCAGGACAATACCTCCGCCCACTCAACCACCCTTTGCGTTTAAGTGGGTGAAAAGGTGAAGAAAATTCAACTTTGTCAAAGAAATATTCATCACAATTTTCCGAAAACAATATGGGGTCAGGTCTGAACCACAGGATACCTTAAATATATCCTCCGGAATCGTCCTGAGAGATTTCCAGGACAATACCTCCGCCCACTCAACCACCCTTTGCGTTTAAGTGGGTGAAAAGTGAAGAAAATTCAACTTTGTCAAAGAAATATTCATCACAATTTTCCGAAAACAATATGGGGTCAGGTCTGAACCACAGGATACCTTAAATATATCCTCCGGAATCGTCCTGAGAGATTTCCAGGACAATACCTCCGCCCACTCAACCACCCTTTGCGTTTAAGTGGGTGAAAAGTGAAGAAAATTCAACTTTGTCAAAGAAATATTCATCACAATTTTCCGAAAACAATATGGGGTCAGGTCTGAACCACAGGATACCTTAAATATATCCTCCGGAATCGTCCTGAGAGATTTCCAGGACAATTCCTCCGCCCACTCAACCACCCTTTGCGTTTAAGTGGGTGAAAAGTGAAGAAAATTCAACTTTGTCAAAGAAATATTCATCACAATTTTCCGAAAACAATATGGGGTCAGGTCCGAACCACAGGATACCTTAAATATATCCTCCGGAATCGTCCTGAGAGATTTCCAGGACAATTCCTCCGCCCACTCAACCACCCTTTGCGTTTAAGTGGGTGAAAAGTGAAGAAAATTCAACTTTGTCAAAGAAATATTCATCACAATTTTCCGAAAACAATATGGGGTCAGGTCTGAACCACAGGATACCTTAAATATATCCTCCGGAATCGTCCTGAGAGATTTCCAGGACAATTCCTCCGCCCACTCAACCACCCTTTGCGTTTAAGTGGGTGAAAAGTGAAGAAAATTCAACTTTGTCAAAGAAATATTCATCACAATTTTCCGAAAACAATATGGGGTCAGGTCCGAACCACAGGATACCTTAAATATATCCTCCGGAATCGTCCTGAGAGATTTTCAGGACAATTCCTCCGCCCACTCAACCACCCTTTGCGTTTAAGTGGGTGAAAAGTGAAGAAAATTCAACTTTGTCAAAGAAATATTCATCACAATTTTCCGAAAACAATATGGGGTCAGGTCTGAACCACAGGATACCTTAAATATATCCTCCGGAATCGTCCTGAGAGATTTCCAGGACAATTCCTCCGCCCACTCAACCACCCTTTGCGTTTAAGTGGGTGAAAAGTGAAGAAAATTCAACTTTGTCAAAGAAATATTCATCACAATTTTCCGAAAACAATATGGGGTCAGGTCTGAACCACAGGATACCTTAAATATATCCTCCGGAATCGTCCTGAGAGATTTCCAGGACAATACCTCCGCCCACTCAACCACCCTTTGCGTTTAAGTGGGTGAAAAGTGAAAAAAATCAACTTTGTCAAAGAAATATTCATCACAATTTTCCGAAAACAATATGGGGTCAGGTCTGAACCACAGGATACCTTAAATATATCCTCCGGAATCGTCCTGAGAGATTTCCAGGACAATACCTCCGCCCACTCAACCACCCTTTGCGTTTAAGTGGGTGAAAAGTGAAGAAAATTCAACTTTGTCAAAGAAATATTCATCACAATTTTCCGAAAACAATATGGGGTCAGGTCTGAACCACAGGATACCTTAAATATATCCTCCGGAATCGTCCTGAGAGATTTCCAGGACAATACCTCCGCCCACTCAACCACCCTTTGCGTTTAAGTGGGTGAAAAGTGAAGAAAATTCAACTTTGTCATAGAAATATTCATCACAATTTTCCGAAAACAATATGGGGTCAGGTCTGAACCACAGGATACCTTAAATATATCCTCCGGAATCGTCCTGAGAGATTTCCAGGACAATTCCTCCGCCCACTCAACCACCCTTTGCGTTTAAGTGGGTGAAAAGTGAAGAAAATTCAACTTTGTCAAAGAAATATTCATCACAATTTTCCGAAAACAATATGGGGTCAGGTCTGAACCACAGGATACCTTAAATATATCCTCCGGAATCGTCCTGAGAGATTTCCAGGACAATACCTCCGCCCACTCAACCACCCTTTGCGTTTAAGTGGGTGAAAAGTGAAGAAAATTCAACTTTGTCAAAGAAATATTCATCACAATTTTCCGAAAACAATATGGGGTCAGGTCTGAACCACAGGATACCTTAAATATATCCTCCGGAATCGTCCTGAGAGATTTCCAGGACAATTCCTCCGCCCACTCAACCACCCTTTGCGTTTAAGTGGGTGAAAAGTGAAGAAAATTCAACTTTGTCAAAGAAATATTCATCACAATTTTCCGAAAACAATATGGGGTCAGGTCTGAACCACAGGATACCTTAAATATATCCTCCGGAATCGTCCTGAGAGATTTCCAGGACAATACCTCCGCCCACTCAACCACCCTTTGCGTTTAAGTGGGTGAAAAGTGAAGAAAATTCAACTTTGTCAAAGAAATATTCATCACAATTTTCCGAAAACAATATGGGGTCAGGTCTGAACCACAGGATACCTTAAATATATCCTCCGGAATCGTCCTGAGAGATTTCCAGGACAATTCCTCCGCCCACTCAACCACCCTTTGCGTTTAAGTGGGTGAAAAGTGAAGAAAATTCAACTTTGTCAAAGAAATATTCATCACAATTTTCCGAAAACAATATGGGGTCAGGTCTGAACCACAGGATACCTTAAATATATCCTCCGGAATCGTCCTGAGAGATTTCCAGGACAATACCTCCGCCCACTCAACCACCCTTTGCGTTTAAGTGGGTGAAAAGTGAAGAAAATTCAACTTTGTCAAAGAAATATTCATCACAATTTTCCGAAAACAATATGGGGTCAGGTCTGAACCACAGGATACCTTAAATATATCCTCCGGAATCGTCCTGAGAGATTTCCAGGACAATTCCTCCGCCCACTCAACCACCCTTTGCGTTTAAGTGGGTGAAAAGTGAAGAAAATTCAACTTTGTCAAAGAAATATTCATCACAATTTTCCGAAAACAATATGGGGTCAGGTCTGAACCACAGGATACCTTAAATATATCCTCCGGAATCGTCCTGAGAGATTTCCAGGACAATTCCTCCGCCCACTCAACCACCCTTTGCGTTTAAGTGGGTGAAAAGTGAAGAAAATTCAACTTTGTCAAAGAAATATTCATCACAATTTTCCGAAAACAATATGGGGTCAGGTCTGAACCACAGGATACCTTAAATATATCCTCCGGAATCGTCCTGAGAGATTTCCAGGACAATACCTCCGCCCACTCAACCACCCTTTGCGTTTAAGTGGGTGAAAAGTGAAGAAAATTCAACTTTGTCAAAGAAATATTCATCACAATTTTCCGAAAACAATATGGGGTCAGGTCTGAACCACAGGATACCTTAAATATATCCTCCGGAATCGTCCTGAGAGATTTCCAGGACAATTCCTCCGCCCACTCAACCACCCTTTGCGTTTAAGTGGGTGAAAAGTGAAGAAAATTCAACTTTGTCAAAGAAATATTCATCACAATTTTCCGAAAACAATATGGGGTCAGGTCTGAACCACAGGATACCTTAAATATATCCTCCGGAATCGTCCTGAGAGATTTCCAGGACAATACCTCCGCCCACTCAACCACCCTTTGCGTTTAAGTGGGTGAAAAGTGAAGAAAATTCAACTTTGTCAAAGAAATATTCATCACAATTTTCCGAAAACAATATGGGGTCAGGTCTGAACCACAGGATACCTTAAATATATCCTCCGGAATCGTCCTGAGAGATTTCCAGGACAATTCCTCCGCCCACTCAACCACCCTTTGCGTTTAAGTGGGTGAAAAGTGAAGAAAATTCAACTTTGTCAAAGAAATATTCATCACAATTTTCCGAAAACAATATGGGGTCAGGTCTGAACCACAGGATACCTTAAATATATCCTCCGGAATCGTCCTGAGAGATTTCCAGGACAATTCCTCCGCCCACTCAACCACCCTTTGCGTTTAAGTGGGTGAAAAGTGAAGAAAATTCAACTTTGTCAAAGAAATATTCATCACAATTTTCCGAAAACAATATGGGGTCAGGTCTGAACCACAGGATACCTTAAATATATCCTCCGGAATCGTCCTGAGAGATTTCCAGGACAATACCTCCGCCCACTCAACCACCCTTTGCGTTTAAGTGGGTGAAAAGTGAAGAAAATTCAACTTTGTCAAAGAAATATTCATCACAATTTTCCGAAAACAATATGGGGTCAGGTCTGAACCACAGGATACCTTAAATATATCCTCCGGAATCGTCCTGAGAGATTTCCAGGACAATACCTCCGCCCACTCAACCACCCTTTGCGTTTAAGTGGGTGAAAAGTGAAGAAAATTCAACTTTGTCAAAGAAATATTCATCACAATTTTCCGAAAACAATATGGGGTCAGGTCTGAACCACAGGATACCTTAAATATATCCTCCGGAATCGTCCTGAGAGATTTCCAGGACAATTCCTCCGCCCACTCAACCACCCTTTGCGTTTAAGTGGGTGAAAAGTGAAGAAAATTCAACTTTGTCAAAGAAATATTCATCACAATTTTCCGAAAACAATATGGGGTCAGGTCCGAACCACAGGATACCTTAAATATATCCTCCGGAATCGTCCTGAGAGATTTCCAGGACAATTCCTCCGCCCACTCAACCACCCTTTGCGTTTAAGTGGGTGAAAAGTGAAGAAAATTCAACTTTGTCAAAGAAATATTCATCACAATTTTCCGAAAACAATATGGGGTCAGGTCCGAACCACAGGATACCTTAAATATATCCTCCGGAATCGTCCTGAGAGATTTCCAGGACAATTCCTTCGCCCACTCAACCACCCTTTGCGTTTAAGTGGGTGAAAAGTGAA
Source organism: Armigeres subalbatus (assembly GCF_024139115.2). Taxonomy (NCBI): domain Eukaryota; kingdom Metazoa; phylum Arthropoda; class Insecta; order Diptera; family Culicidae; genus Armigeres; species Armigeres subalbatus. The sequence continues at coordinate 15,776 of NW_026942259.1, forward strand.
GAAAATTCAACTTTGTCAAAGAAATATTCATCACAATTTTCCGAAAACAATATGGGGTCAGGTCTGAACCACAGGATACCTTAAATATATCCTCCGGAATCGTCCTGAGAGATTTCCAGGACAATACCTCCGCCCACTCAACCACCCTTTGCGTTTAAGTGGGTGAAAAGTGAAGAAAATTCAACTTTGTCATAGAAATATTCATCACAATTTTCCGAAAACAATATGGGGTCAGGTCTGAACCACAGGATACCTTAAATATATCCTCCGGAATCGTCCTGAGAGATTTCCAGGACAATACCTCCGCCCACTCAACCACCCTTTGCGTTTAAGTGGGTGAAAAGTGAAAAAAAAATCAACTTTGTCAAAGAAATATTCATCACAATTTTCCGAAAACAATATGGGGTCAGGTCTGAACCACAGGATACCTTAAATATATCCTCCGGAATCGTCCTGAGAGATTTCCAGGACAATACCTCCGCCCACTCAACCACCCTTTGCGTTTAAGTGGGTGAAAAGTGAAGAAAATTCAACTTTGTCAAAGAAATATTCATCACAATTTTCCGAAAACAATATGGGGTCAGGTCTGAACCACAGGATACCTTAAATATATCCTCCGGAATCGTCCTGAGAGATTTCCAGGACAATACCTCCGCCCACTCAACCACCCTTTGCGTTTAAGTGGGTGAAAAGTGAAGAAAATTCAACTTTGTCAAAGAAATATTCATCACAATTTTCCGAAAACAATATGGGGTCAGGTCTGAACCACAGGATACCTTAAATATATCCTCCGGAATCGTCCTGAGAGATTTCCAGGACAATTCCTCCGCCCACTCAACCACCCTTTGCGTTTAAGTGGGTGAAAAGTGAAGAAAATTCAACTTTGTCAAAGAAATATTCATCACAATTTTCCGAAAACAATATGGGGTCAGGTCTGAACCACAGGATACCTTAAATATATCCTCCGGAATCGTCCTGAGAGATTTCCAGGACAATACCTCCGCCCACTCAACCACCCTTTGCGTTTAAGTGGGTGAAAAGTGAAGAAAATTCAACTTTGTCAAAGAAATATTCATCACAATTTTCCGAAAACAATATGGGGTCAGGTCTGAACCACAGGATACCTTAAATATATCCTCCGGAATCGTCCTGAGAGATTTCCAGGACAATACCTCCGCCCACTCAACCACCCTTTGCGTTTAAGTGGTGGAAAGTGAATAAAATTCAACTTTGTCAAAGAAATATTCATCACAATTTTCCGAAAACAATATGGGGTCAGGTCTGAACCACAGGATACCTTAAATATATCCTCCGGAATCGTCCTGAGAGATTTCCAGGACAATACCTCCGCCCACTCAACCACCCTTTGCGTTTAAGTGGGTGAAAAGTGAAGAAAATTCAACTTTGTCATAGAAATATTCATCACAATTTTCCGAAAACAATATGGGGTCAGGTCTGAACCACAGGATACCTTAAATATATCCTCCGGAATCGTCCTGAGAGATATCTAGATCAATACCTCCGCCCACTCAACCACCCTTTGCGTTTAAGTGGGTGAAAAGTGAAGAAAATTCAACTTTGTCATAGAAATATTCATCACAATTTTCCGAAAACAATATGGGGTCAGGTCTGAACCACAGGATACCTTAAATATATCCTCCGGAATCGTCCTGAGAGATTTCCAGGACAATACCTCCGCCCACTCAACCACCCTTTGCGTTTAAGTGGGTGAAAAGTGAAGAAAATTCAACTTTGTCAAAGAAATATTCATCACAATTTTCCGAAAACAATATGGGGTCAGGTCTGAACCACAGGATACCTTAAATATATCCTCCGGAATCGTCCTGAGAGATTTCCAGGACAATACCTCCGCCCACTCAACCACCCTTTGCGTTTAAGTGGGTGAAAAGTGAAGAAAATTCAACTTTGTCAAAGAAATATTCATCACAATTTTCCGAAAACAATATGGGGTCAGGTCTGAACCACAGGATACCTTAAATATATCCTCCGGAATCGTCCTGAGAGATTTCCAGGACAATTCCTCCGCCCACTCAACCACCCTTTGCGTTTAAGTGGGTGAAAAGTGAAGAAAATTCAACTTTGTCAAAGAAATATTCATCACAATTTTCCGAAAACAATATGGGGTCAGGTCTGAACCACAGGATACCTTAAATATATCCTCCGGAATCGTCCTGAGAGATTTCCAGGACAATACCTCCGCCCACTCAACCACCCTTTGCGTTTAAGTGGGTGAAAAGTGAAGAAAATTCAACTTTGTCATAGAAATATTCATCACAATTTTCCGAAAACAATATGGGGTCAGGTCTGAACCACAGGATACCTTAAATATGTCCTCCGGAATCGTCCTGAGAGATTTCCAGGACAATACCTCCGCCCACTCAACCACCCTTTGCGTTTAAGTGGGTGAAAAGTGAAGAAAATTCAACTTTGTCATAGAAATATTCATCACAATTTTCCGAAAACAATATGGGGTCAGGTCTGAACCACAGGATACCTTAAATATATCCTCCGGAATCGTCCTGAGAGATTTCCAGGACAATTCCTCCGCCCACTCAACCACCCTTTGCGTTTAAGTGGGTGAAAAGTGAAGAAAATTCAACTTTGTCATAGAAATATTCATCACAATTTTCCGAAAACAATATGGGGTCAGGTCTGAACCACAGGATACCTTAAATATGTCCTCCGGAACCGTCCTGAGAGATTTCCAGGACAATTCCTCCGCTCACTCAACCACCCTTTACGTTTAAGTGGGTGAAAAGTGAAGAAAATTCAACTTTGTCAAAGAAATATTCATCACAATTTTCCGAAAACAATATGGGGTCAGGTCCGAACCACAGGATACCTTAAATATGTCCTCCGGAATCGTCCTGAGAGATTTCCAGGACAATTCCTCCGCCCACTCAACCACCCTTTGCGTTTAAGTGGGTGAAAAGTGAAGAAAATTCAACTTTGTCAAAGAAATATTCATCACAATTTTCCGAAAACAATATGGGGTCAGGTCCGAACCACAGGATACCTTAAATATGTCCTCCGGAATCGTCCTGAGAGATTTCCAGGACAATACCTCCGCCCACTCAACCACCCTTTGCGTTTAAGTGGGTGAAAAGTGAAGAAAATTCAACTTTGTCATAGAAATATTCATCACAATTTTCCGAAAACAATATGGGGTCAGGTCTGAACCACAGGATACCTTAAATATATCCTCCGGAATCGTCCTGAGAGATTTCCAGGACAATACCTCCGCCCACTCAACCACCCTTTGCGTTTAAGTGGGTGAAAAGTGAAGAAAATTCAACTTTGTCATAGAAATATTCATCACAATTTTCCGAAAACAATATGGGGTCAGGTCTGAACCACAGGATACCTTAAATATATCCTCCGGAATCGTCCTGAGAGATTTCCAGGACAATTCCTCCGCCCACTCAACCACCCTTTGCGTTTAAGTGGGTGAAAAGTGAAGAAAATTCAACTTTGTCAAAGAAATATTCATCACAATTTTCCGAAAACAATATGGGGTCAGGTCCGAACCACAGGATACCTTAAATATGTCCTCCGGAATCGTCCTGAGAGATTTCCAGGACAATTCCTCCGCCCACTCAACCACCCTTTGCGTTTAAGTGGGTGAAAAGTGAAGAAAATTCAACTTTGTCAAAGAAATATTCATCACAATTTTCCGAAAACAATATGGGGTCAGGTCTGAACCACAGGATACCTTAAATATATCCTCCGGAATCGTCCTGAGAGATTTCCAGGACAATACCTCCGCCCACTCAACCACCCTTTGCGTTTAAGTGGGTGAAAAGTGAAGAAAATTCAACTTTGTCATAGAAATATTCATCACAATTTTCCGAAAACAATATGGGGCCAGGTCTGAACCACAGGATACCTTAAATATATCCTCCGGAATCGTCCTGAGAGATTTCCAGGACAATACCTTCGCCCACTCAGCCACCCTTTGCGTTTAAGTGGGTGAAAAGTGAAGAAAATTCAACTTTGTCAAAGAAATATTCATCACAATTTTCCGAAAACAATATGGGGTCAGGTCTGAACCACAGGATACCTTAAATATATCCTCCGGAATCGTCCTGAGAGATTTCCAGGACAATACCTCCGCCCACTCAACCACCCTTTGCGTTTAAGTGGGTGAAAAGTGAAGAAAATTCAACTTTGTCATAGAAATATTCATCACAATTTTCCGAAAACAATATGGGGTCAGGTCTGAACCACAGGATACCTTAAATATATCCTCCGGAATCGTCCTGAGAGATTTCCAGGACAATACCTCCGCCCACTCAACCACCCTTTGCGTTTAAGTGGGTGAAAAGTGAAGAAAATTCAACTTTGTCATAGAAATATTCATCACAATTTTCCGAAAACAATATGGGGTCAGGTCTGAACCACAGGATACCTTAAATATATCTTCCGGAATCGTCCTGAGAGATTTCCAGGACAATACCTCCGCCCACTCAACCACCCTTTGCGTTTAAGTGGGTGAAAAGTGAAGAAAATTCAACTTTGTCATAGAAATATTCATCACAATTTTCCGAAAACAATATGGGGCCAGGTCTGAACCACAGGATACCTTAAATATATCCTCCGGAATCGTCCTGAGAGATTTCCAGGACAATACCTCCGCCCACTCAACCACCCTTTGCGTTTAAGTGGGTGAAAAGTGAAGAAAATTCAACTTTGTCATAGAAATATTCATCACAATTTTCCGAAAACAATATGGGGTCAGGTCTGAACCACAGGATACCTTAAATATATCCTCCGGAATCGTCCTGAGAGATTTCCAGGACAATACCTCCGCCCACTCAACCACCCTTTGCGTTTAAGTGGGTGAAAAGTGAAGAAAATTCAACTTTGTCATAGAAATATTCATCACAATTTTCCGAAAACAATATGGGGTCAGGTCTGAACCACAGGATACCTTAAATATATCCTCCGGAATCGTCCTGAGAGATTTCCAGGACAATACCTCCGCCCACTCAACCACCCTTTGCGTTTAAGTGGGTGAAAAGTGAAGAAAATTCAACTTTGTCATAGAAATATTCATCACAATTTTCCGAAAACAATATGGGGTCAGGTCTGAGCCACAGGATGCCTTGAATATGTTCTCCGGAATCGTCCTGAGAGATTTCCTGGACAATCCCTCCGCCCACTCAACCACCCTTTGCGTTTAAGTGGGTGAAAAGTGAAGAAAATTCAACTTTGTCATAGAAATATTCATCACAATTTTCCGAAAACAGTATGGGGTCAGGTCTGAACCACAGGATGCCTTAAATATATCCTCCGGAATCGTCCTGAGAGATTTCCCGGACAATACCCCCGGCCACTCAACCACCCTTTGCGTTTAAGTGGGTGAAAAGTGAAGAAAATTCAACTTTGTCATAGAAATATTCATCACAATTTTTCGAAAACAATATGGGGTCAGGTCTGAGCCACAGGATGCCTTAAATATGTCCTGCGGAATCATCCTGAGAGATTTCCAGGACAATACCTCCGCCCACTCAACCACCCTTTGCGTTTAAGTGGGTGAAAAGTGAAGAAAATTCAACTTTGTCATAGAAATATTCATCACAATTTTCCGAAAACAATATGGGGCCAGGTCTGAACCACAGGATGCCTTAAATATGTCTTCCGGAAAGGTCCTGAGAGATTTCCAGGACAATACCTCCGCCCACTCAATCACCCTTTGCGTTTAAGTGGGTGAAAAGTGAAGAAAATTCAACTTTGTCATAGAAATATTCATCACAATTTTCCGAAAACAATATGGGGTCAGATCTGAACCACAGGATGCCTTAAATGTGTCTTCCGGAATCGTCCTGAGAGATTTCCAGGACAATACCTCCGCCCACTCAACCACCCTTTGCGTTTAAGTGGGTGAAAAGTGAAGAAAATTCAACTTTGTCATAGAAATATTCATCACAATTTTCCGAAAACAATATGGGGCCAGGTCTGAACCACAGGATGCCTTAAATGTGTCTTCCGGAATCGTCCTGAGAGATTTCCAGGACAATACCTCCGCCCACTCAACCACCCTTTGCGTTTAAGTGGGTGAAAAGTGAAGAAAATTCAACTTTGTCATAGAAATATTCATCACAATTTTCCGAAAACAATATGGGGTCAGATCTGAACCACAGGATGCCTTAAATGTGTCTTCCGGAATCGTCCTGAGAGATTTCCAGGACAATACCTCCGCCCACTCAACCACCCTTTGCGTTTAAGTGGGTGAAAAGTGAAGAAAATTCAACTTTGTCATAGAAATATTCATCACAATTTTCCGAAAACAATATGGGGTCAGATCTGAACCACAGGATGCCTTAAATGTGTCTTCCGGAATCGTCCTGAGAGATTTCCAGGACAATACCTCCGCCCACTCAACCACCCTTTGCGTTTAAGTGGGTGAAAAGTGAAGAAAATTCAACTTTGTCATAGAAATATTCATCACAATTTTCCGAAAACAATATGGGGCCAGGTCTGAACCACAGGATGCCTTAAATGTGTCTTCCGGAATCGTCCTGAGAGATTTCCAGGACAATACCTTCGCCCACTCAACCACCCTTTGCGTTTAAGTGGGTGAAAAGTGAAGAAGAAAATTCAACTTTGTCATAGAAATATTCATCACAATTTTCCGAAAACAATATGGGGCCAGGTCTGAACCACAGGATGCCTTAAATGTGTTTTCCGGAATCATCCTGAGAGATTTCCAGGACAATACCTCCGCCCACTCAACCACCCTTTGCGTTTAAGTGGGTGAAAAGTGAAGAAAATTCAACTTTGTCATAGAAATATTCATCACAATTTTCCGAAAACAATATGGGGCCAGGTCTGAACCACAGGATGCCTTCAATATGTCTTCCGGAATCGTCCTGAGAGATTTCCAGGACAATACCTCCGCCCACTCAACCACCCTTTGCGTTTAAGTGGGTGAAAAGTGAAGAAAATTCAACTTTGTCATAGAAATATTCATCACAATTTTCCGAAAACAATATGGGGTCAGATCTGAACCACAGGATGCCTTAAATGTGTCTTCCGGAATCATCCTGAGAGATTTCCAGGACAATACCTTCGCCCACTCAACCACCCTTTGCGTTTAAGTGGGTGAAAAGTGAAGAAAATTCAACTTTGTCATAGAAATATTCATCACAATTTTCCGAAAACAATATGGGGTCAGATCTGAACCACAGGATGCCTTAAATGTGTCTTCCGGAATCGTCCTGAGAGATTTCCAGGACAATACCTTCGCCCACTCAACCACCCTTTTGCGTTTAAGTGGGTGAAAAGTGAAGAAAATTCAACTTTGTCATAGAAATATTCATCACAATTTTCCGAAAACAATATGGGGCCAGGTCTGAACCACAGGATGCCTTAAATGTGTTTTCCGGAATCATCCTGAGAGATTTCCAGGACAATACCTCCGCCCACTCAACCACCCTTTGCGTTTAAGTGGGTGAAAAGTGAAGAAAATTCAACTTTGTCATAGAAATATTCATCACAATTTTCCGAAAACAATATGGGGCCAGGTCTGAACCACAGGATGCCTTAAATGTGTCTTCCGGAATCATCCTGAGAGATTTCCAAGACAATACCTCCGCCCACTCAACCACCCTTTGCGTTTAAGTGGGTGAAAAGTGAAGAAAATTCAACTTTGTCATAGAAATATTCATCACAATTTTCCGAAAACAATATGGGGCCAGGTCTGAACCACAGGATGCCTTAAATGTGTCTTCCGGAATCGTCCTGAGAGATTTCCAGGACAATACCTTCGCCCACTCAACCACCCTTTGCGTTTAAGTGGGTGAAAAGTGAAGAAAATTCAACTTTGTCATAGAAATATTCATCACAATTTTCCGAAAACAATATGGGGCCAGGTCTGAACCACAGGATGCCCTAAATGTGTTCTCCGCGATCGTCCGGAGAGATTTCCAGGACAATACCTTCGCCCACTCAACCACCCTTTGCGTTTAAGTGGGTGAAAAGTGAAGAAAATTCAACTTTGTCATAGAAATATTCATCACAATTTTCCGAAAACAATATGGGGCCAGGTCTGAACCACAGGATGCCTTAAATGTGTCTTCCGGAATCGTCCTGAGAGATTTCCAGGACAATACCTTCGCCCACTCAACCACCCTTTGCGTTTAAGTGGGTGAAAAGTGAAGAAAATTCAACTTTGTCATAGAAATATTCATCACAATTTTCCGAAAACAATATGGGGCCAGGTCTGAACCACAGGATGCCTTAAATGTGTCTTCCGGAATCGTCCTGAGAGATTTCCAGGACAATACCTTCGCCCACTCAACCACCCTTTGCGTTTAAGTGGGTGAAAAGTGAAGAAAATTCAACTTTGTCATAGAAATATTCATCACAATTTTCCGAAAACAATATGGGGCCAGGTCTGAACCACAGGATGCCTTAAATGTGTCTTCCGGAATCGTCCTGAGAGATTTCCAGGACAATACCTTCGCCCACTCAACCACCCTTTGCGTTTAAGTGGGTGAAAAGTGAAGAAAATTCAACTTTGTCATAGAAATATTCATCACAATTTTCCGAAAACAATATGGGGCCAGGTCTGAACCACAGGATGCCTTAAATGTGTCTTCCGGAATCGTCCTGAGAGATTTCCAGGACAATACCTCCGCCCACTCAACCACCCTTTGCGTTTAAGTGGGTGAAAAGTGAAGAAAATTCAACTTTGTCATAGAAATATTCATCACAATTTTCCGAAAACAATATGGGGCCAGGTCTGAACCACAGGATGCCTTAAATATGTCTTCCGGAAAGGTCCTGAGAGATTTCCAGGACAATACCTCCGCCCACTCAACCACCCTTTGCGTTTAAGTGGGTGAAAAGTGAAGAAAATTCAACTTTGTCATAGAAATATTCATCACAATTTTCCGAAAACAATATGGGGCCAGGTCTGAACCACAGGATGCTCTTAAATGTGTTCTTCCGGAATCGTCCTGAGAGATTTCCAGGACAATACCTTCGCCCACTCAACCACCCTTTGCGTTTAAGTGGGTGAAAAGTGAAGAAAATTCAACTTTGTCATAGAAATATTCATCACAATTTTCCGAAAACAATATGGGGCCAGGTCTGAACCACAGGATGCCTTAAATGTGTTTTCCGGAATCATCCTGAGAGATTTCCAGGACAATACCTTCGCCCACTCAACCACCCTTTGCGTTTAAGTGGGTGAAAAGTGAAGAAAATTCAACTTTGTCATAGAAATATTCATCACAATTTTCCGAAAACAATATGGGGCCAGGTCTGAACCACAGGATGCCCTAAATATGTCTTCCGGAATCGTCCTGAGAGATTTCCAGGACAATACCTCCGCCCACTCAACCACCCTTTGCGTTTAAGTGGGTGAAAAGTGAAGAAAATTCAACTTTGTCATAGAAATATTCATCACAATTTTCCGAAAACAATATGGGGCCAGGTCTGAACCACAGGATGCCTTAAATGTGTCTTCCGGAATCGTCCTGAGAGATTTCCAGGACAATACCTTCGCCCACTCAACCACCCTTTGCGTTTAAGTGGGTGAAAAGTGAAGAAAATTCAACTTTGTCATAGAAATATTCATCACAATTTTCCGAAAACAATATGGGGCCAGGTCTGAACCACAGGATGCCTTAAATGTGTCTTCCGGAATCGTCCTGAGAGATTTCCAGGACAATACCTTCGCCCACTCAACCACCCTTTGCGTTTAAGTGGGTGAAAAGTGAAGAAAATTCAACTTTGTCATAGGAATATTCATCACAATTTTCCGAAAACAATATGGGCCAGGTCTGAACCACAGGATGCCTTAAATGTGTCTTCCGGAATCGTCCTGAGAGATTTCCAGGACAATACCTTCCGCCCACTCAACCACCCTTTGCGTTTAAGTGGGTGAAAAGTGAAGAAAATTCAACTTTGTCATAGAAATATTCATCACAATTTTCCGAAAACAATATGGGGCCAGGTCTGAACCACAGGATGCCTTAAATGTGTCTTCCGGAATCGTCCTGAGAGATTTCCAGGACAATACCTTCGCCCACTCAACCACCCTTTGCGTTTAAGTGGGTGAAAAGTGAAGAAAATTCAACTTTGTCATAGAAATATTCATCACAATTTTCCGAAAACAATATGGGGCCAGGTCTGAACCACAGGATGCCTTAAATGTGTCTTCCGGAATCATCCTGAGAGATTTCCAGGACAATACCTTCGCCTACTCAACCACCCTTTGCGTTTAAGTGGGTGAAAAGTGAAGAAAATTCAACTTTGTCATAGAAATATTCATCACAATTTTCCGAAAACAATATGGGGTCAGATCTGAACCACAGGATGCCTTAAATGTGTCTTCCGGAATCGTCCTGAGAGATTTCCAGGACAATACCGCCCACTCAACCACCCTTTGCGTTTAAGTGGGTGAAAAGTGAAGAAAATTCAACTTTGTCATAGAAATATTCATCACAATTTTCCGAAAACAATATGGGGCCAGGTCTGAACCGCAGGATGCCTTAAATGTGTCTTCCGGAATCGTCCTGAGAGATTTCCAGGACAATACCTCCGCCCACTCAACCACCCTTTGCGTTTAAGTGGGTGAAAAGTGAAGAAAATTCAACTTTGTCATAGAAATATTCATCACAATTTTCCGAAAACAATATGGGGCCAGGTCTGAACCACAGGATGCCCTAAATGTGTCTTCCGGAATCGTACTGAGAGATTTCCAGGACAATACCTTCGCCCACTCAACCACCCTTTGCGTTTAAGTGGGTGAAAAGTGAAGAAAATTCAACTTTGTCATAGAAATATTCATCACAATTTTCCGAAAACAATATGGGGCCAGGTCTGAACCACAGGATGCCTTAAATGTGTCTTCCGGAATCGTCCTGAGAGATTTCCAGGACAATACCTTCGCCCACTCAACCACCCTTTGCGTTTAAGTGGGTGAAAAGTGAAGAAAATTCAACTTTGTAATAGAAATATTCATCACAATTTTCCGAAAACAATATGGGGCCAGGTCTGAACCACAGGATGCCTTAAATGTGTCTTCCGGAATCGTCCTGAGAGATTTCCAGGACAATACCTCCGCCCACTCAACCACCCTTTGCGTTTAAGTGGGTGAAAAGTGAAGAAAATTCAACTTTGTCATAGAAATATTCATCACAATTTTCCGAAAACAATATGGGGCCAGGTCTGAACCACAGGATGCCTTAAATGTGTCTTCCGGAATCATCCTGAGAGATTTCCAGGACAATACCTTCGCCCACTCAACCACCCTTTGCGTTTAAGTGGGTGAAAAGTGAAGAAAATTCAACTTTGTCATAGAAATATTCATCACAATTTTCCGAAAACAATATGGGGCCAGGTCTGAACCACAGGATGCCTTAAATGTGTCTTCCGGAATCGTCCTGAGAGATTTCCAGGACAATACCTTCGCCCACTCAACCACCCTTTGCGTTTAAGTGGGTGAAAAGTGAAGAAAATTCAACTTTGTCATAGAAATATTCATCACAATTTTCCGAAAACAATATGGGGCCAGGTCTGAACCACAGGATGCCTTAAATGTGTCTTCCGGAATCGTCCTGAGAGATTTCCAGGACAATACCTTCGCCCACTCAACCACCCTTTGCGTTTAAGTGGGTGAAAAGTGAAGAAAATTCAACTTTGTCATAGAAATATTCATCACAATTTTCCGAAAACAATATGGGGCCAGGTCTGAACCACAGGATGCCTTAAGTGTGTCTTCCGGAATCGTCCTGAAAGATTTCCAGGACAATACCTTCTCCCACTCAACCACCCTTTGCGTTTAGGGGGGTGAAAAGTGAAGAAAATTCAACTTTGTCATAGAAATATTCATCACAATTTTCCGAAAACAATATGGAGCCAGGTCTGAACCACAGGATGCCTTAAATGTGTCTTCCGGAATCGTCCTGAGAGATTTCAGGACAATACCTTCGCCCACTCAACCACCCTTTGCGTTTAAGTGGGTGAAAAGTGAAGAAAATTCAACTTTGTCATAGAAATATTCATCACAATTTTCCGAAAACAATATGGAGCCAGGTCTGAACCACAGGATGCCTTAAATGTGTCTTCCGGAATCGTCCTGAAAGATTTCCAGGACAATACCTTCGCCCACTCAACCACCCTTTGCGTTTAAGTGGGTGAAAAGTTAAGAAAATTCAACTTTGTCATAGAAATATTCATCACAATTTTCCGAAAACAATATGGGGCCAGGTCTGACCCACAGGATGCCTTAAATGTGTCTTCCGGAATCGTCCTGAGAGATTTCCAGGACAATACCTTCGCCCACTCAACCACCCTTTGCGTTTAAGTGGGTGAAAAGTGAAGAAAATTCAACTTTGTAATAGAAATATTCATCACAATTTTCCGAAAACAATATGTGGGCAGAGCTGAACCACAGGATGCCTTAAATGTGTCTTCTTCCGGAATCGTCCTGAGAGATTTCAGGACAATACCTTCGCCCACTCAACCACCCTTTGCGTTTAAGTGGGTGAAAAGTGAAGAAAATTCAACTTTGTCATAGAAATATTCATCACAATTTTCCGAAAACAATATGGGCCAGGTCTGAACCACAGGATGCCTTATAAATGTGTCTTCCGGAATCGTCCTGAGAGATTTCCAGGACAATACCTTCGCCCACTCAACCACCCTTTGCGTTTAAGTGGGTGAAAAGTGAAGAAAATTCAACTTTGTAATAGAAATATTCATCACAATTTTCCGAAAACAATATGGGGTCAGATCTGAACCACAGGATGCCTTAAATGTGTCTTCCGGAATCGTCCTGAGAGATTTCCAGGACAATACTTTCGCCCACTCAACCACCCTTTGCGTTTAAGTGGGTGAAAAGTGAAGAAAATTCAACTTTGTCATAGAAATATTCATCACAATTTTCCGAAAACAATATGGGGCCAGGTCTGAACCACAGGATGCCTTAAATGTGTCTTCCGGAATCGTCCTGAGAGATTTCCAGGACAATACCTTCGCCCACTCAACCACCCTTTGCGTTTAAGTGGGTGAAAAGTGAAGAAAATTCAACTTTGTCATAGAAATATTCATCACAATTTTCCGAAAACAATATGGGGCCAGGTCTGAACCACAGGATGCCTTAAATGTGTCTTCCGGAATCGTCCTGAGAGATTTCCAGGACAATACCTTCGCCCACTCAACCACCCTTTGCGTTTAAGTGGGTGAAAAGTGAAGAAAATTCAACTTTGTCATAGAAATATTCATCACAATTTTCCGAAAACAATATGGGGCCAGGTCTGAACCACAGGATGCCTTAAATGTGTCTTCCGGAATCGTCCTGAGAGATTTCCAGGACAATACCTTCGCCCACTCAACCACCCTTTGCGTTTAAGTGGGTGAAAAGTGAAGAAAATTCAACTTTGTCATAGAAATATTCATTACAATTTTCCGAAAACAATATGGGGCCAGGTCTGAACCACAGGATGCCTTAAATGTGTCTTCCGGAATCGTCCTGAGAGATTTCCAGGACAATACCTTCGCCCACTCAACCACCCTTTGCGTTTAAGTGGGTGAAAAGTGAAGAAAATTCAACTTTGTCATAGAAATATTCATCACAATTTTCCGAAAACAATATGGGGCCAGGTCTGAACCACAGGATGCCTTAAATGTGTCTTCCGGAATCGTCCTGAGAGATTTCCAGGACAATACCTTCGCCCACTCAACCACCCTTTGCGTTTAAGTGGGTGAAAAGTGAAGAAAATTCAACTTTGTCATAGAAATATTCATCACAATTTTCCGAAAACAATATGGGGCCAGGTCTGAACCACAGGATGCCTTAAATGTGTCTTCCGGAATCGTCCTGAGAGATTTCCAGGACAATACCTTCGCCCACTCAACCACCCTTTGCGTTTAAGTGGGTGAAAAGTGAAGAAAATTCAACTTTGTCATAGAAATATTCATCACAATTTTCCGAAAACAATATGGGGCCAGGTCTGAACCACAGGATGCCTTAAATGTGTCTTCCGGAATCGTCCTGAGAGATTTCAGGACAATACCTTCGCCCACTCAACCACCCTTTGGGTTTAAGTGGTTGAAAAGTTAAGAAAATTCAACTTTGTCATAAAAATATTCATCAGAATTTTTCGAAAACAATATGGGCCAGGTCTGAACCACAGGATGCCTTAAATGTGTCTTCCGGAATCGTCCTGAGAGATTTCCAGGACAATACTTTCGCCCACTCAACCACCCTTTGCGTTTAAGTGGGTGAAAAGTGAAGAAAATTCAACTTTGTCATAGAAATATTCATCACAATTTTCCGAAAACAATATGGGGCCAGGTCTGAACCACAGGATGCCTTAAATGTGTCTTCCGGAATCGTCCTGAGAGATTTCCAGGACAATACCTTCGCCCACTCAACCACCCTTTGCGTTTAAGTGGGTGAAAAGTGAAGAAAATTCAACTTTGTCATAGAAATATTCATCACAATTTTCCGAAAACAATATGGGGCCAGGTCTGAACCACAGGATGCCTTAAATGTGTCTTCCGGAATCGTCCTGAGAGATTTCCAGGACAATACCTTCGCCCACTCAACCACCCTTTGCGTTTAAGTGGGTGAAAAGTGAAGAAAATTCAACTTTGTCATAGAAATATTCATCACAATTTTCCGAAAACAATATGGGGCCAGGTCTGAACCACAGGATGCCTTAAATGTGTCTTCCGGAATCGTCCTGAGAGATTTCCAGGACAATACCTTCGCCCACTCAACCACCCTTTGCGTTTAAGTGGGTGAAAAGTGAAGAAAATTCAACTTTGTCATAGAAATATTCATCACAATTTTCCGAAAACAATATGGGGCCAGGTCTGAACCACAGGATGCCTTAAATGTGTTTTCCGGAATCATCCTGAGATTTCCAGGACAATACCTTCGCCCACTCAACCACCCTTTGCGTTTAAGTGGGTGAAAAGTGAAGAAAATTCAACTTTGTCATAGAAGTATTCATGACCGTTTTGCGGGGACAATGTGGGGCCCGGGCTGAACGACGGGATGCCTTAAATGTGTCTTCCGGAATCGTCCTGAGAGATTTCCAGGACAATACCTTCGCCCACTCAACCACCCTTTGCGTTTAAGTGGGTGAAAAGTGAAGAAAATTCAACTTTGTCATAGAAATATTCATCACAATTTTCCGAAAACAATATGGGCCAGGTCTGAACCACAGGATGCCTTAAATGTGTCTTCCGGAATCGTCCTGAGAGATTTCCAGGACAATACCTTCGCCCACTCAACCACCCTTTGCGTTTAAGTGGGTGAAAAGTGAAGAAAATTCAACTTTGTCATAGAAATATTCATTACAATTTTCCGAAAACAATATGGGGCCAGGTCTGAACCACAGGATGCCTTAAATGTGTCTTCCGGAATCGTCCTGAGAGATTTCCAGGACAATACCTTCGCCCACTCAACCACCCTTTGCGTTTAAGTGGGTGAAAAGTGAAGAAAATTCAACTTTGTCATAGAAATATTCATCACAATTTTCCGAAAACAATATGGGGCCAGGTCTGAACCACAGGATGCCTTAAATGTGTCTTCCGGAATCGTCCTGAGAGATTTCCAGGACAATACCTTCGCCCACTCAACCACCCTTTGCGTTTAAGTGGGTGAAAAGTGAAGAAAATTCAACTTTGTCATAGAAATATTCATCACAATTTTCCGAAAACAATATGGGGTCAGATCTGAACCACAGGATGCCTTAAATGTGTCTTCCGGAATCGTCCTGAGAGATTTCCAGGACAATACCTTCGCCCACTCAACCACCCTTTGCGTTTAAGTGGGTGAAAAGTGAAGAAAATTCAACTTTGTCATAGAAATATTCATCACAATTTTCCGAAAACAATATGGGGTCAGATCTGAACCACAGGATGCCTTAAATGTGTCTTCCGGAATCGTCCTGAGAGATTTCAGGACAATACCTTCGCCCACTCAACCACCCTTTGCGTTTAAGTGGGTGAAAAGTGAAGAAAATTCAACTTTGTAATAGAAATATTCACACAATTTTCCGAAAACAATATGGGGTCAGGTCTGAACCACAGGATGCCTTTAAATGTGTCTTCCGGAATCGTCCTGAGAGATTTCCAGGACAATACCTTCGCCCACTCAACCACCCTTTGCGTTTAAGTGGGTGAAAAGTGAAGAAAATTCAACTTTGTCATAGAAATATTCATCACAATTTTCCGAAAACAATATGGGGCCAGGTCTGAACCACAGGATGCCTTAAATGTGTCTTCCGGAATCGTCCTGAGAGATTTCCAGGGCAGTGCCCGCGCCCACTCAACCACCCTTTGCGTTTAAGTGGGTGAAAAGTGAAGAAAATTCAACTTTGTCATAGAAATATTCATCACAATTTTCCGAAAACAATATGGGGCCAGGTCTGAACCACAGGATGCCTTAAATGTGTCTTCCGGAATCGTCCTGAGAGATTTCCAGGACAATACCTTCGCCCACTCAACCACCCTTTGCGTTTAAGTGGTGAAAAGTGAAGAAAATTCAACTTTGTCATAGAAATATTCATCACAATTTTCCGAAAACAATATGGGGCCAGGTCTGAACCACAGGATGCCTTAAATGTGTCTTCCGGAATCGTCCTGAGAGATTTCCAGGACAATACCTTCGCCCACTCAACCACCCTTTTCGTTTAACTGGGCTCAAAGTCAAGAAAATTCAACTTTGTCATAGAAATATTCATCACAATTTTCCGAAAACAATATGGGGCCAGGTCTGAACCACAGGATGCCTTAAGTGTGTCTTCCGGAATCGTCCTGAGAGATTTCCAGGACAATACCTTCGCCCACTCAACCACCCTTTTGCGTTTAAGTGGGTGAAAAGTGAAGAAAATTCAACTTTGTCATAGAAATATTCATCACAATTTTCCGAAAACAATATGGGGTCAGATCTGAACCACAGGATGCCTTAAATGTGTCTTCCGGAATCGTCCTGAGAGATTTCCAGGACAATACTTTCGCCCACTCAACCACCCTTTGCGTTTAAGTGGGTGAAAAGTGAAGAAAATTCAACTTTGTCATAGAAATATTCATCACAATTTTCCGAAAACAATATGGGGTCAGGTCTGAACCACAGGATGCCTTAAGTGTGTGTTCCGGAATCGTCCTGAGAGATTTCCAGGACAATACCTTCGCCCACTCAACCACCCTTTGCGTTTAAGTGGGTGAAAAGTGAAGAAAATTCAACTTTGTCATAGAAATATTCATCACAATTTTCCGAAAACAATATGGGGCCAGGTCTGAACCACAGGATGCCTTAAATGTGTCTTCCGGAATCATCCTGAGAGATTTCCAAGACAATACCTCCGCCCACTCAACCACCCTTTGCGTTTAAGTGGGTGAAAAGTGAAGAAAATTCAACTTTGTCATAGAAATATTCATTACAATTTACCGAAAACAATATGGGTCCAGGTCTGAACCACAGGATGCCCTAAATATGTCTTCCGGAATCATCCTGAGAGATTTCCAAGACAATACCTCCGCCCACTCAACCACCCTTTGCGTTTAAGTGGGTGAAAAGTGAAGAAAATTCAACTTTGTCATAGAAATATTCATCACAATTTTCCGAAAACAATATGGGGCCAGGTCTGAACCACAGGATGCCTTAAATGTGTCTTCCGGAATCGTCCTGAGAGATTTCCAGGACAATACCTTCGCCCACTCAACCACCCTTTGCGTTTAAGTGGGTGAAAAGTGAAGAAAATTCAACTTTGTCATAGAAATATTCATCACAATTTTCCGAAAACAATATGGGGCCAGGTCTGAACCACAGGATGCCTTAAGTGTGTCTTCCGGAATCGTCCTGAGAGATTTCAGGACAATACCTTCGCCCACTCAACCACCCTTTGCGTTTAAGTGGGTGAAAAGTGAAAAAATTCAACTTTGTCATAGAAATATTCATCACAATTTTCCGAAAACAATATGGGGCCAGGTCTGAACCACAGGATGCCTTAAATGTGTCTTCCGGAATCGTCCTGAGAGATTTCCAGGACAATACCTTCGCCCACTCAACCACCCTTTGCGTTTAAGTGGGTGAAAAGTGAAGAAAATTCAACTTTGTCATAGAAATATTCATCACAATTTTCCGAAAACAATATGGGGCCAGGTCTGAACCACAGGATGCCTTAAGTGTGTCTTCCGGAATCGTCCTGAGAGATTTCCAGGACAATACCTTCCACCTCAACCACCCTTTGCGTTTAAGTGGGTGAAAAGTGAAGAAAATTCAACTTTGTCATAGAAATATTCATCACAATTTTCCGAAAACAATATGGGGCCAGGTCTGAACCACAGGATGCCTTAAGTGTGTCTTCCGGAATCGTCCTGAGAGATTTCCAGGACAATACCTTCGCCCACTCAACCACCCTTTGCGTTTAAGTGGGTGAAAAGTGAAGAAAATTCAACTTTGTCATAGAAATATTCATCACAATTTTCCGAAAACAATATGGGGCCAGGTCTGAACCACAGGATGCCTTAAGTGTGTCTTCCGGAATCGTCCTGAGAGATTTCAGGACAATACCTCCGCCCACTCAACCACCCTTTGCGTTTAAGTGGGTGAAAAGTGAAAAAATTCAACTTTGTCATAGAAATATTCATCACAATTTTCCGAAAACAATATGGGGCCAGGTCTGAACCACAGGATGCCTTGAGTGTCTTCCGGAATCGTCCTGAGAGATTTCCAGGACAATACCTTCGCCCACTCAACCACCCTTTGCGTTTAAGTGGGTGAAAAGTGAAGAAAATTCAACTTTGTCATAGAAATATTCATCACAATTTTCCGAAAACAATATGGGGCCAGGTCTGAACCACAGGATGCCTTAAGTGTGTCTTCCGGAATCGTCCTGAGAGATTTCCAGGACAATACCTTCGCCCACTCAACCACCCTTTGCGTTTAAGTGGGTGAAAAGTGAAGAAAATTCAACTTTGTCATAGAAATATTCATCACAATTTTCCGAAAACAATATGGGGCCAGGTCTGAACCACAGGATGCCTTAAGTGTGTCTTCCGGAATCGTCCTGAGAGATTTCCAGGACAATACCTTCGCCCACTCAACCACCCTTTGCGTTTAAGTGGGTGAAAAGTGAAGAAAATTCAACTTTGTCATAGAAATATTCATCACAATTTTCCGAAAACAATATGGGGCCAGGTCTGAACCACAGGATGCCTTAAGTGTGTCTTCCGGAATCGTCCTGAAAGATTTCCAGGACAATACCTCCGCCCACTCAACCACCCTTTGCGTTTAAGTGGGTGAAAAGTGAAGAAAATTCAACTTTGTCATAGAAATATTCATCACAATTTTCCGAAAACAATATGGGGCCAGGTCTGAACCACAGGATGCCTTAAATGTGTCTTCCGGAATCGTCCTGAGAGATTTCCAGGACAATACCTTCGCCCACTCAACCACCCTTTGCGTTTAAGTGGGTGAAAAGTGAAGAAAATTCAACTTTGTCATAGAAATATTAATCACAATTTTCAGAAAACAATATGGGGCCAGGTCAGTACCACAGGATGCCTTAAGTGTGTCTTCCGGAATCGTCCTGAGAGATTTCCAGGACAATACCTTCGCCCACTCAACCACCCTTTGCGTTTAAGTGGGTGAAAAGTGAAGAAAATTCAACTTTGTCATAGAAATATTTACACAATTTTTCCGAAAACAATATGGGGGTCAGGTCTGAACCACAGGATGCCTTAAATGTGTCTTCCGGAATCGTCCTGAGAGATTTCAGGACAATACCTTCGCCCACTCAACCACCCTTTGCGTTTAAGTGGGTGAAAAGTGAAGAAAATTCAACATGGTGATAGAAATGTTCATCACAGTTTTCCGAAAACAAGATGGGGCCAGGTCTGAACCACAGGATGCCTTAAGTGTGTCTTCCGGAATCGTCCTGAGAGATTTCCAGGACAATACCTTCGCCCACTCAACCACCCTTTGCGTTTAAGTGGGTGAAAAGTGAAGAAAATTCAACTTTGTAATAGAAATATTCATCACAATTTTCCGAAAACAATATGGGGCCAGGTCTGAACCACAGGATGCCTTAAGTGTGTCTTCTTCCGGAATCGTCCTGAGAGATTTCAGGACAATACCTTCGCCCACTCAACCACCCTTTTGCGTTTAAGTGGGTGAAAAGTGAAGAAAATTCAACTTTGTCATAGAAATATTCATCACAATTTTCCGAAAACAATATGGGGCCAGGTCTGAACCACAGGATGCCTTAAATGTGTCTTCCGGAATCGTCCTGAGATTTCCAGGACAATACCTTCGCCCACTCAACCACCCTTTGCGTTTAAGTGGGTGAAAAGTGAAGAAAATTCAACTTTGTCATAGAAATATTCATCACAATTTTCCGAAAACAATATGGGGCCAGGTCTGAACCACAGGATGCCTTAAGTGTGTCTTCCGGAATCGTCCTGAGAGATTTCCAGGACAATACCTTCGCCCACTCAACCACCCTTTGCGTTTAAGTGGGTGAAAAGTGAAGAAAATTCAACTTTGTCATAGAAATATTTACACAATTTTCCGAAAACAATATGGGGTCAGGTCTGAACCACAGGATGCCTTAAATGTGTCTTCCGGAATCATCCTGAGAGATTTCCAGGACAATACCTTCGCCTACTCAACCACCCTTTGCGTTTAAGTGGGTGAAAAGTGAAGAAAATTCAACTTTGTCATAGAAATATTCATCACAATTTTCCGAAAACAATATGGGGCCAGGTCTGAACCACAGGATGCCTTAAATGTGTCTTCCGGAATCGTCCTGAGAGATTTCCAGGACAATACCTTCGCCCACTCAACCACCCTTTGCGTTTAAGTGGGTGAAAAGTTAAGAAAATTCAACTTTGTCATAGAAATATTCATAACAATTTTCCGAAAACAATATGGGGCCAGGTCTGAACCACAGGATGCCTTAAATGTGTCTTCCGGAATCATCCTGAGAGATTTCAGGACAATACCTTCGCCCACTCAACCACCCTTTGCGTTTAAGTGGGTGAAAAGTGAAGAAAATTCAACTTTGTCATAGAAATATTCATCACAATTTTCCGAAAACAATATGGGGCCAGGTCTGAACCACAGGATGCCTTAAATGTGTCTTCCGGAATCGTCCTGAGAGATTTCCAGGACAATACCTTCGCCCACTCAACCACCCTTTGCGTTTAAGTGGGTGAAAAGTGAAGAAAATTCAACTTTGTCATAGAAATATTCATCACAATTTTCCGAAAACAATATGGGGCCAGGTCTGAACCACAGGATGCCTTAAATGTGTCTTCCGGAATCATCCTGAGAGATTTCCAAGACAATACCTCCGCCCACTCAACCACCCTTTGCGTTTAAGTGGGTGAAAAGTGAAGAAAATTCAACTTTATTATAAAAATATCAATCACATTTTTCTGAAAACAATATGGGGCTGGGTTTGAACCACAGGATGCCTTAAATGTGTCTTCCGGAATCGTCCTGAGAGATTTCCAGGACAATACCTTCGCCCACTCAACCACCCTTTGCGTTTAAGTGGGTGAAAAGTGAAGAAAATTCAACTTTGTCATAGAAATATTCATCACAATTTTCCGAAAACAATATGGGGCCAGGTCTGAACCACAGGATGCCTTAAGTCTGTCGTCCGGCATCGTCCTGAGAGATTTCCAGGACAATACCTTCGCCCACTCAACCACCCTTTGCGTTTAAGTGGGTGAAAAGTGAAGAAAATTCAACTTTGTCATAGAAATATTCATCACAATTTTCCGAAAACAATATGGGGCCAGGTCTGAACCACAGGATGCCTTAAGTGTGTCTTCCAGGAATCGTCCTGAGAGATTTCCAGGACAATACCTTCGCCCACTCAACCACCCTTTGCGTTTAAGTGGGTGAAAAGTGAAGAAAATTCAACTTTGTCATAGAAATATTCATCACAATTTTCCGAAAACAATATGGGGCCAGGTCTGAACCACAGGATGCCTTAAGTGTGTCTTCCGGAATCGTCCTGAGAGATTTCAGGACAATACCTCCGCCCACTCAACCACCCTTTGCGTTTAAGTGGGTGAAAAGTGAAGAAAATTCAACTTTGTCATAGAAATATTCATGACAGTTTTCCGAAAACAATATGGGGCCAGGTCTGAACCACAGGATGCCTTGAGTGTCTTCCGGAATCGTCCTGAGAGATTTCCAGGACAATACCTTCGCCCACTCAACCACCCTTTGCGTTTAAGTGGGTGAAAAGTGAAGAAAATTCAACTTTGTCATAGAAATATTCATCACAATTTTCCGAAAACAATATGGGGCCAGGTCTGAACCACAGGATGCCTTAAGTGTGTCTTCCGGAATCGTCCTGAAAGATTTCCAGGACAATACCTTCGCCCACTCAACCACCCTTTGCGTTTAAGTGGGTGAAAAGTGAAGAAAAATTCAACTTTGTCATAGAAATATTCATTACAATTTTCCGAAAACAATATGGGGCCAGGTCTGAACCACAGGATGCCTTGAAAGTGTGTTGCGGAATCGTCGTGAGAGGTTTCCGGGGCACTCCCTTCGCCCACTCAACCACCCTTTGCGTTTAAGTGGGTGAAAAGTGAAGAAAATTCAACTTTGTCATAGAAATATTCATCACAATTTTCCGAAAACAATATGGGGCCAGGTCTGAACCACAGGATGCCTTAAGTGTGTCTTCCGGAATCGTCCTGAGAGATTTCCAGGACAATACCTTCGCCCACTCAACCACCCTTTGCGTTTAAGTGGGTGAAAAGTGAAGAAAATTCAACTTTGTCATAGAAATATTCATCACAATTTTCCGAAAACAATATGGGGCCAGGTCTGAACCACAGGATGCCTTAAATGTGTCTTCCGGAATCATCCTGAGAGATTTCCAGGACAATACCTCCGCCCACTCAACCACCCTTTGCGTTTAAATGGGTGAAAAGTGAAGAAAATTCAACTTTATTATAAAAATATCAATCACATTTTTCTGAAAACAATATGGGGTCAGGGCCCTCCTTAGCCGTGCTGTAAGACGCGCGGCTACAAAGCAAGACCATGCTGAGGGTGGCTGGGTTCGATTCCCGGTGCCGGTCTAGGCAATTTTCGGATTGGAAATTGTCTCGACTTCCCTGGGCATAAAAGTATCATCGTGCTAGCCTCATGATATACGAATGCAAAAATGGTAACCTGGCTTAGAAACCTCGCAGTTAATAACTGTGGAAGTGCTTAATGAACACTAAGATGCGAGGCGGCTCTGTCCCAGTGTGGGGATGTAATGCCAATAAGAAGAAGTAGAAGATGGGGTCAGGTTTGAGCCACAGGATGCATGTAGTATGTCCTCCAGAATCCTCCTGAGAGATTTTCAGTACATTACCTCCGCCGACTCAACCACCCTTTGCGTTTAAGTGTGGGAACCTGTGTGCAGTTCGTTTGTTAAATTTTGATGTTTAATAGAAGTCTCAGGATAGTACCAGAACTTGGTTAATGTGGATTTTCATATGGTAAAGGACAATACTTTTTTATTATTTCTATTATTTGTCGTTTATCTTTTGCTTTTGAATGGATGAAAATATTCTTGGATACATGTTACATTCAGTTAAAGCCACTAGGCAAACTAGTCTAATCCATATGATACATGCCCCCACTAGACTCAGTTATTGGGCATTTTACCCTAAACATCTATATCTTTAGTTTTATTGCTTAATTCCTTATAAGAATAGTTTTGATTGTCCTTATATTCGAATTTCAGTTAATGCCGTGGTTACGCCTAAATGTATGTAGAAACCTGAAGGGTGGTTTGGCGAAGGGTAACAAAACCCATCTGCATTCACAGTCTTATGCGGATTAAAGTAATTATCTGGTGTAACTGCTGATGTTGAGTAAAGCTTCTGAAAATGACTTACTATTTCTGACTCTATTTTCAAACTATCGGTTTCTTGATTCCCTTCAATTTCGAGTGATTTAATGACTGCCTTCCCTTTATTTTTAATATTTTCGCCAACGTGAAAAATTGATGTGTCTTCTCCATTGATCATTGTTTTTGAGTGTGCATAATAGTTTTTTGATATTTGTTTTTGCAAAGCTAGCATTTTCCCTTTTACCAAATTGATTTCTGTAATCATATCCCGATTGTCCACATACTGTTGGTGAAGCAAATTCAGAGCGGCGTAGTAAAACTCCATTGTGTCATGCTCCCGTTTCCTAACAACGCTGGTTTTCCATTTGAGAAACGATGCGATTTTCTTTTTTGCTAATTCATTCCACCACGTGAACCATGAGTCATAAGACCTACGCTGTCTTACCCACCACACCCACTTGGATCTAAATTCCGTGAGAACATTGTCTGTTAAGATTGCATTATTGAACCGCCAGAATCTGTTACGATGTGGTTTTCCCAAATTTGGCAGCCTTATTTTAAGAATCACTGCCTTATGATCAGAAAAACAACATACATTTGATTTAATACCGATAATATCCTGTTTATGTCCCTCTGATATATAAAACCTGTCTAACCTTGCTCCTGAACCATTCCTAACAAAAGTGTAATCGACGGTCAATTTATGTATGACTTCCCAAGCGTCACAAAGTTTAAGAGATTGTATGAGAAACTTTAAGGATTGGCTTTGATTTGAAGAATGATTGGCATTTTTTTTATTCACAACTGCATTGAAATCGCCTCCCAAAATCAGTTTATCCACACCGTGATTGACATAATATTGAATTGTATCGGCAAAAAACCTCTCCCTCTCCGCTCTTTGGCCAGTGCCAGATGGTGCATACACATTGCAGACAGTAGCATGATTATTTATTCTAATGCTAATAATTCGAGTGTCAATACTGCGTTGTACGTCGGAAGTTATTATATGTGATCTAACCATTATCTCAGTCCCACGTTTATGATGATCAATATTTGAGAACGAATCATAACCATTTATGTTAATTTGTTCGTGAACCTCCTGCAGCATCACAACATCAAGTTCCATCAAATGCACAAAGGCTTTCAATGCGTCAACCTTGTTTTTATTAGAAATACCATTCATGTTAATTGATGCAACGTTATAGGTTAGAGCACTCATTTAGCTAATTATTTAGAGGATTTTCTTGATCTATTTCGTTTATTGGTTTTCTGATGAGCTGGTGATACACTTCTGCTTCGAGTACCATCTTTTGCAGGTAACTCTTCATCCGAACTGAGTGCCATGTACAAATTGTTTAGTGGTATTCCAAAATGTGATTCTGATCGCCATTTGATGCATCAGTGATACGAAGATCAGCTGTGCTATTCTCTGGCTGACCTTTGTCGTGGGGTACGGCAACAGTGTCAACAGTACTATCTTTGTTAATAGCTATTCCCTGTCCAGAAGCACGGATAATTGAATCCTCCATTTTACTTGAGTTCCCTCGAACTCGGTTCAATTGATTGAGATTTGTGAAAGTGGCACTTACCTGTTTGCTTGTGTTACCATTTCCAATGCTCCCAGTGGCTGATTGGGTAGGTTGCTTCAAAGCCCCAGCGTAATCTACACCGGATGCTCTCAGTCTATCGCTAACGTTTCCTGTAATTCCCGTTTGCAGCTGCATCTCCATGTAATTGACTTCTATGCACTTTCGACCCCAATGTACTGGCTTGTTGCAGTGCCTGCAGGTCTGCTGTTGATTCTTGTAGGTGATTAACGTGACTTCCCCGCGGATGTTAATGTAGGACGGTATAGCCGAATGCAACCTTATACGCGCCGACCGTACGCCGCTCCGTATCCCTTTCAAAATGGCTGGTTCCGTCCATGTCTCTTCTTTCAGCCAGATCACATCTCCATACTGTTCCAACGCTTGTTCGATTACCGAGTTTTCGGATTGAGGTGAAATGTCATGAATTCGAACTGTTGTTGTTCCATCCTCCATGTAGACATTTACCGTGTATTTGATATTTTCGATCGTGATCTCGTGTTTCCCATCATTTTTGTCTGCTACTGCCATTGCCTGATCTTCTGGCAGGCATTCCAAGAATACCAGAGACTTTCCCGTATTGTGTTGGAGCGATTGAACAGTCGAGAACTGGATTTTCAAATTGTGATTGATGAATCGGACAATCATGTCCATTGTTATCTTTCTTGTTGGCACCGCACTCAAGTCGATGACGATGGTGTTGATCCGAGGACCGTTTGATGTAAGGTGATACGGTGATACGGCCATTGTTTCTCGTGTTTATTGTTCGATTTGTGTGCACAGCCTAAATAGACTGGCAGAAATAATAGCTTCACTTTATTGCTCAGAACAATCTGAAAAAGCGTCCGTTCTCACTGACTAACAAAGCGTAACTGGTTTGTCGAACTCCTGTGCAATGCGGCTTGATAACATGGAATCCAATTGTTTTCGCACC
>NW_026942260.1:0-26995 GCF_024139115.2 Armigeres subalbatus
GGCAGAAGCCATGAACAGAATAACAAAACATGATATGGACTTGATTGATATAAGAGATAAAAGAACAGCCAACAATATCAAACATTTGCACCGAAATATCATTTAAATATCAAGATATGCTATGGATAGGAACAAACTAATGGCACTTGATATCGATCACTTATTACAAATAACATATCTTGATATCCTCATGATATTTTAGTGCAAAATATTGATATTGTCGTCTGATCTTTTATCTCTTATATATCAATCATGTCCATTTTTGCTATCTTATCAACATTTGGTATTATTGAGTTATTTTCGTCTACGTCTACGTCTGAAGACGGCCTTAGTTGAGGTCCAAATACGTATCTGTAAAGATTACAACGTCGTAGACTTAAATTGGAATAGTCTTATGACAGGGTTGATTTAGATATTATCCAAATTAAACAAGTCCAATGATATGGAAACTCATATGTGAATATGTACGTTATGTGGAAGATATTGATTTGAAAAATGTATTGGAGGTAACCACTTTCCCTTCGATGGGACTCGAACCCATGACCCTACAGTACGCTAGACTGGTGCTTTAACCAACTAAGCTACGAAGGACCTCCGTCGGCCTTCGCAACCTAGCGGCTACTGAACGAGCTCGAGATTCCCAAATTGGACGCATAGTCAAATCACTCGCAATCCATTTCTCAAGCCAATACTTCCACATGTGTATTGTACACGTCCACATTAGAGGAGCGTGAGTATTTAGAATGTCTGGCGGCTATACATTCTTCATCAGCAACGGTACTGATCAAGTGAGGTTGTGTAAGCATTTGCCAGTCGGTCGTCAAGCTCAGACCCGACCGCATTGCGTAGGCAAGAGCACGCAACTCAGGTTCAGTTCAATCAAAGTTAATTGCACTATTTGAGGATTAAACCACCCGACTTGGACGTTAATTTACAATGTTATGGAAACTCATATGTGAATATGTACGTTATGTGGAAGATATGAGTTTCCATAACATTGTAAATTAACGTCCAAGTCGGGTGGTTTAATCCTCTAATGTTGACGTGTACAATACACATGTGGAAGTATTGGCTTGAGAAATGGATTGCGAGTGATTTGACTATGCGTCCAATTTGGGAATCTCGAGCTCGTTCAGTAGCCGCTAGGTTGCGAAGGCCGACGGAGGTCCTTCGTAGCTTAGTTGGTTAAAGCACCAGTCTAGCGTACTGTAGGGTCATGGGTTCGAGTCCCATCGAAGGGAAAGTGGTTACCTCCAATACATTTTTCAAATCAATATCTTCCACATAACGTACATATTCACATATGAGTTTCCATAATATTGTAAATTAACGTCCAAGTCGGGTGGTTTAATCCCCGGAAATAGGCAATTAACTTTGATTGAACTAAGTCCAATGAAATAATTCAAGTATTACGGTCTGCCATCGTTTTGCTCCACATTCCTCGTTTGGTCGTTTAGTCGCTTTGAATGTAAAATCTCCAAACTTGTGTTCGGTGAAAGCGCATACATATCTCCAACAAGTTGTGCTTATGTATGTAGGTACTTAAAGTCGCACGAATCGTGGTGAAACGGTCGGATGGATGTACCCTAATTAGCAAAGTTAATTTCAACCAAAGCTTAACTTTGACGGAAATCGGCGATTACCGAAAAATACTGACTTTTTGGAAAAAGTAACTTGTAGGATGGTTGCGTGCGATGATGGTGAGAGACGGTTTTTAATGTTCACAGATCTCCGTACGTTGTGATTAGTGATCAAAGCAGATTTTTTAAACTTTATCTTTTCAGTTAAGGTGAGTTGTGTCAGGTTGTGCTCCTCATTGTAATTCATAATGATTTGATACGTGGACACAACCGCCTTGAGGAAATTTCCGCTACAATGCTGTAGCCAGCATCATTTTTATTTCCGGATCCATTTGAATGAAGAATTTATACGTACATATCACAATGGGTCATATCGAATGACCGTCCGGTCATCAGGCTATTGTTCACAAGCATGGTATGTTTCCTGCTGTGAAAAGGAAATTACTGGAAAGCAAAAGACTTGTAGCAACGCTCAGTTGGATAGCCGTACAACAAAATATGGTGCATTCGCATGGACCAGTTGGACATGTAACTGATTCATGCAATGTGCGGTCTGGCAGATGTTGAAAAACCTGCTCCGGTTAATTTTGTTTCTGTTTCTTGAGCTTCGATTTTACTAGACAAGCGAATACATTAAGCCAACAATAAATCTGAAAATAAGATACTGCTTCTCAACACACTGAAATGGGAATAAATTTAAACGTTCTTTACTTTTACTAAGATAATTGAATTCAGTTGAGTTAATTATTTCATTTTAACAACAAGTGAAAAGGATATAGCTTTTCTTTTTACTGGAACAAGATTTATAAAAGTTTAAATTTTCATAGTTTCAGTATGACCATAAATATTCGAAACATACATAAAGAGGAATTTTTATATCGCGTCTGGTAAAGGGTTACTGCAAAAGGGATGTAATGCTTAGATTCGGCATGTGAATTGATCAATTCAGTTGAATTCAATTAACTTACCAAAGGTTGAACGGGTTTGATGTTTTTCACTTCAAACGCGTTGAGTGGAAGTGTGCTGATTCGCGTTTAAACCCAGGTTGGACTATACTCAACAGTTAGTCCTGTGCCTTCCCTTTCTCCCCACCACGGAATAGTAGTACGGTGCCGATATTAAAAGCAAGGATCGTTTTATTGGGCGTTCACAATTCTTGGTTCACTCCACATGTGGATGAATTTAATTTTTTATATGATGCTTGTGGTAAATATTGCTTCTGCCGCAAAACAGCGATTCCCGGAAAAATATTGACTATCCCATTAAGGGTGTGTGCCATTTTTTAATGATAATTTTTTTAGCAAGTCATGTTATCAAATTCATATTTCAGTATTTAAGATTCATTGACTAATTCACAAGTCTTGGGCACCTCTAGGGGAACATTGGCCAACCGAAAAAAAATTACGTTGGACAACGTTTAATCCGAAGGTAGTGGGTGTCAAATCAGAATCTAGAATTGGAGTAAGATTTTGTACGTCAATAGCGCATTTATCTTACGATGGATTTCAGAGATTTGTATCACTTGTCATTAGAAGAGTGTGTACAATCCCATTGATTTCCACCACTTAATTGTACCTTGACAGATACGTATTTCGACCTCAACAGTAAGGTCGTCTTGACTCGAAATTAAATGGGATTGTACAAACTCGTCTTATGACAAGTCAACTGCCCATGATCGCATATTTGTAACACTCGCATTTTTGTTCACTTCATAAAAATCCTGTGACTGGTTCAGAAAGCTCAATTTACTGCATCTAATCCCACGACAGTAAAAGAGGCTTTACTATCTTGCTTATCTGTGGTAAGCTGGAAATGATTGAATTTGTGGGCAGGATTGACAAACGATTTACAAAATGAACCAAAATGCAAATGTTACAAATATGCGATCATGGGCAGTGAAGACATTCCACTAAGAAGCTCAAAATAATTTTCTTAACGATTTGTATCAATCAATCCGGAAACTCTTCACCAATTTGCAAATTTCATTGAAACTTTTCAAACTTTTATTCTTTCCAAACTCAGTAGAAATTTCAAAACCAACCAATCTCGTTCATGCATTCCCGACACGGACATCAGATTGATGTGAGTTACGGGCCGTAAAACCCTTCGTACTGCGCTTTTCTGATAGCAATTTCATCCAGATCTTCCTTACGTCTAAGAGTGCCTCAAAGATTTCAGTGATTCATATGATGTATATTTTTTTTCATAGTAAATGAACACCAAATGATGGGACTCTTGGAACTCGTTGACCTGCTCCAAGATGATACGGAGCGTGACAATATGGTCCGCATATGATCGACCGGGCGGAATCTTATCTTCTCGCCGGATCATGTCTATATTGTGCTGTATCCAATTTTGAATATTCAGCCCAATTTTGAACAAATAATAAGAAGTAACAATAAAGAATAAAGAATAAAGAAGCAATCACATCCACCATCCGAAGTGGGATAACTTTACACAGAACTTATGCACAGTAACACGATGCCTTACCAGTTATACCCTTACGTCATTATACCACCTTGCGTCCCATCGGCCACAAAAGTCGTGGTGTTTCAGATATTGCAGAATAGTTGATGCATCAGTTGCGCAGATTGCAAGGCAGCGATGCCAGATCTACGGAAATTTCCGTAGATCTACGGAATTGAATGCTTTCTACGGATCTACGGATCCGTAGAAAAAATCTACGGAAATTTGAGAATTTCTGCGGAATTCTACGGATTTTTATCGGTGATTCATAGGTGCTTTGTATCATATCACTCTGTTATGGTTTTATGGTATCTTGCTCACATACCCCTACGAGACATTCAACGACACGTTATTCATAACTTTTACTGAAGGGCTACTCGTAAAGGTAGCCTCACACCTCGGGAAAATTTTCTACCGGATTTTGGTCCCGTGCCGGGATTTTGATTTTCCGTGCCCAAATCCCGAAAGCATCGTATATGTAAAATAAACATGGGGAACCAAATTCACAAGGTGCTCGTTTGGGAAGCAATTTCATAAATTTGCCTTCTTGTTCGACGTAAAAGCATATGACAATGGATATTTCAAAATCACTGGAGTTTGATCTAGATTTTCTTCGAGCATTTATTCTGATACACCAGGATTTTTTAAGAAATTTACTACAGTCGTGATTCGCTGGTTGGGATTTTAATACTTGGGTCACTTTTTAGTTGGGCCTCCGCTAAAAAGCAACCGTACGTCAAAAATCAATGTAAACACGGAAATCGGGATTGGGCGTCACTGGACATCATTTGTGATGTTCAAGTCGAAATACACGTGTTCAAATGGCTGTCAGTTGGCCCAACTAAAAAACCGAATTCGTTCTCCTACAAATTCCTACTGGAAAATACTCGGAGTAATTGCGGTAAGAACAACCGGAAAAAGTCTTCGAAGAACTCTCCTGGAAAAAACTTATTGGAAATCATAGGAGGTGGTTTTATGGAAACTCCCGGAAATATTTCTGAAAAAAAAATCAAAAATTAACGGAGAAATTCTTGGAATGTTTCCTGAACTCAAGGATTGATGAAAGATTTCAGAGAACATCTCTTGGAAAATGAATTACGGAATAACAAGCAATTTTTTTTTTTTTAAATACGAGATAATTTGCGTAGTTTCTGGAGGAACACAAAAAAAATTTAGATGAACTCGCATAATAACTTCATGAGGACTCATGGAAGAGCTTACGTAACAATTTATTGAGGAATTTGTTGAGGAATTCCTGGAAGATCTCCCAAAGAAATTCATGCATTAACACAGAATGGTTTCTATTTATTTATTTATTTATTACCGTGGAATAGCCATTATCTCTTGCATTCCCAAACTTTTTGAATCTATTATTAATGAAAAATTATTTTCACAACTTAAAAACAGAATTACAAATAAACAGCACGGATTTTTTAAAGGTCGTTCAACCGCTACAAATTTAATAGAATTCATTGATTATACTCTTCATGCGATGGATAATGGTAACTACGTGGAAGCTCTGTACACTGACTTTAGCAAGGCGTTTGATCGCATTGACATTCCATTGTTACTCTTCAAATTGCAAAAAATTTGAATTGAGCCAGGACTCCTTAGATGGCTTGAATCTTACCTCACAGACCGGCAACAAATAATTAAATTTAATAGAAAGAAATCCAATCCCATTCAAGTCACTTCAGGAGTTCCACAAGGCTCCCATCTTGGCCCTCTTTTATTTATATTGTATGTAAATGACATTTCCTTCATTCTCAAAAATATAAAGCTTTTAATTTATGCCGATGACATAAAGTTATTTATGGAAATAAAAAATGAAGGCGACATTATCGTATTCCAGAATGAAATACAGATGTTTTATACATGGTGCAGAAAAAGCCTATTGCTACTAAATGTAAAGAAATGCAACATCATATCATTCAGCAGAAAAAGAACAACACCAAATACACAAATTGTACTAGGAAAAGACACGAAAGATTTAGGGATTTAGGAGTGATTTTAGATTCAAAACTAACTCTTGTTGATCACTATAACACAATCATTCACAAAGCTAATAATATGCTAGGCTTTATCAAGCGCTTCTGTTTCAACTTTCAGGATCCCTACACAATCAAAACACTATTTATTTCATATGTACGATCCAATGTAAATAAATACTAAGGTATGGAAATTCATATATTGTGTGCGTGCCTTTTGTGTATGGCGAAAAATCTTTCACTACTACATTCGAACGAGCTCCCATACACTGTGCCACCAAAGTACTCTTTAATGGGTAAAAAAATACTCACTATGAAGTTAAATAGTTCAACTCATTAAAAGAGTAAACAGTGTTTACTCATTAATGGGTAAAAGAACTGTACGTCAAATTCAAGAGTAACTTTTACTCATTATTCAAAATTAGGAATTGGCGATAATGGGTGTTTTTTACGCTTGATGGCAATGTAAAAAGCAATTATAATTTCAATTTATTTAAAATAAGCAACGCATCAATATGGGGTTTGTGGAAAAAAAATCTTTATTAATAATTTAAATATAAGCAGTGAAAATTGAAACTCGATAAAGACGTGTTTTTGGACTGTTCAGCCTCGCCGGATATCACATCATATTGCATGTAAATCCACTGCAAGAATTAAATTCATTGTATGAGAATCCTTTTTTCTCGGTTCTATCGCCATCAGTCAAAGGACGTCCTTCCGAGTCAATCCTGTAATCGATGGCTATTTCTAACAGTGGCGGTCAGGGTACAGAAGTAACTAACCCGACGTTATCCGATTACTGCGGAAAAGAACCAGTTAGTTAAAAAAAAGCATTTATCTGGAAGTATCAAAATTACCGTTTATAAAATCCTCTCCGGATTGTAAACCACTGGCAGACGCGGAAGCCGACTGAGCACCGTGCAGGATCTCCTGATTCGGCTCCAAATGGTGGAGAACAGCTTTGACGTATGCGAACAAACCACTGATTCGAGGATGGACCAGTTTATTGATATAATGCTGCGCCAGAGGGTGTTCCGAATACGTCGTGTTTTTGTTCGAATCATGTGATACATACTGGCTACGTGGTCTAGTCCAATCCGTTCGGTCTGTGGCAAGTGTACACGAAGGAAACAAACAGCATTCAGCATCATGTTGACCGCTGTTACTCCGACAATCATCTTCTGCTTCCCGAATTGTCAATAATCGAGTATGATACAAAGGTGTCTGCTAACTTGTTTTCTAACTGAAATAGAAATATAGTTTATTTGATTATTTTAAATATTAAAAGTAAAAATAAAAACTCTTACCATTCTGCCAACAGCTCCTCGAGTCGTTTGTTAGAAACTTAACTTATTTTTCACTCATTAATGGGTAAAAACAAGGAACATGAAAGTGGGCAGAAAATACGCATTATTGTTAAAAACAAATTACTCTTTATTTTGACAGCTCCATACATCGGTAAAAAATGTTCATTTTTTACTCTTTAATGAGTATTGCTGGGTTTACAGTGTAAGAAGCCGTGCAAATATGTACGTCACCATTTGCTGTTTACATTTTTCATCGTCCACTAATACACTTTCATTTGTTCTTCTTCCTCACCTTCTATTTATTCTCATTGTGTACGATCCATACTGCAGTATTGTAGCATTGTATGGTCGCCTTACTTAACCACACATGAAGAAAGAATAGAATCAGTACAAAAACAATTTCTACTATACGCTCTTCGTAAATTAGATTGGACGTCATTTCCTCTTCCATCTTATGAATCACGTTGCATGCTTATAAACATACATGCTTATAAACATCCTTGAATATTATGCAAGTTTATTGTCGCCAGTTCTTCGCGCATTTTACTATCCAAATTCCAAACCGATTTTTTTTAAATTAAAAAAAACACAATCATACTACGATTTTGTTGAAATTTTGACAAGTTATTCTTCGTTTAATAAATTACTGTTTAATTAGCAATTTAGTTCAATGGAAAAATAATTAAATTTTGAACAATCAGCTTATGTAAATTCCTAATGAGACTGGTATGCGGGTACATTCAATATGGGACAACGTTGGAATGCTATTTCATTACATTTCTTTACTTCTACTTCAAGACCAATATTTGAAACTGTTGACTCTAATGACTTCTTTATTTGATATAAATGATTTTTTCACGGTTTCTGTGGGAAAAAAATTGGTAAGCACCTAATCATCAACGAAAATCAAAGTAATCAAAGTAAAAGAAGGTGGTTGATTGTCAGCACACTGTTGTTCTTGGTTCATAACTTTCGTCCAATTGCACACAAATTGTGATCGATTTTTCCCATTCCCGGATGTCGCAACTGGCAGTTGTCGCAGTTGTGACATCTGAAAACGAGAGAAAATTCGATTACGGCTCATCACCGGAATTGGGCCATCCGAAATATTAAAAAAAAAACATTGAACATCTCTGCTGATATGTGATCGACCCCGAAAGCCTTGCTGGATTTTATACATCTGATAGCTGCTTCAATCTCCTGCTGTGAAGGGGATTCGAACACGGATCACACCAGACAGACCCTTGAAGGACTTATTCGAATTGCTCTAACCAATGGTACTGAACAACTTTGAAACTATTGCAGCTACAAATTACCGGTTCACGAACCTCCATCACGTTCGTTGACTAGTGGGCAAATAACCATGCATGCAAACCCTGATGGTTTCTTGGTGGGTAAGAAACCAGAGTGGATGTCGGCTTGCGACGAATCGCAAGAATACGTTCTCCCAGATTGATTAGATACTTCAGTTAGTCTTTCTTTGCGATAACAGCTTTCTTGTTTCACTGGGATCGCCATTACGGAGCGATTAACTGTGAGGTTTCTAAGCCTCAAGTTACCTAAGTTACCTTTTGACGTAAACTACGTCTAAGGGGAAGACTCAGATACAGGGTGTAAAATGAAAATTTCAAAATTGGGGAGCGTCACGAAATCATGTAAGATTTGTAGCATTAATAGGTCCTTTATCTTTTAATGGATTTTAAAGATTTATATATCAATCGATTCGCAAACTCTCCACCAATTTGCCAGTAGTATTGAAAGTATTGACTTTTGACTTTTGAGTATTGACGCTAAACTATTGAATATTTTAGTTCTTTCATGCATCATGCATCTCCTACACGGTTAGATGACTTTACCCATTAATGGGTACTATGTTATTGTTGATATTATTCCCACCGTAAAAAATTCACCCATTTTCTTGAAAAAGTGCCACTACCCATCAGGGATGTCAGGGGATATTTTCAAATGTCTTCACAGTTGAGTAAAAATGTCTTCAAATGTCTTCAATATCAAAATTATGATTATCAGTGAAAAAATTTCAAAATCCAATAGATTTGTAATTTCAATCATCTTCTTTTTTTTGTATCGTTTATTTTTACACACTCAAATTGTTAGAATTCAAGAGAATATTCTTTTAAATCTTCATGAGTAAGCGAAATGACTTTCCCTTGGATTTCCTAATGAGTCTTTAAATATAATTCCAACGGATTTTTCTAACTGAATTTCCTTGTGGAATTCTTCGGAATTTATTTTTGAAGAATTGCCTGTAGGGATTCGAAAAAACTCACCATGAAATGGCCAATATCGACTTCCATAATGACCTGAAAAAAACTTCCATAAGATTTTCTGAAGAAATTTCCGGAAGAATTTCTGGAAAAACTTCAGGATAAACACTGGTGGATTTTTCGTAGACTTCCTAAAGGATTCCCTGAAGGAATTTCCGGAGGAATTGCTGTTGGAACATCCAAAGGATTTTCTGAAGGAACTTTCAGATAAATTTCTGAAAGAACTTCCGGATGAAATGCTAATGGAACTTCTGGAGGAATTACAGGAGAAATTCCGGAGGGATTTTCTGGAAGAATTTCTGAAGGATTTTTCTGAACAATTCCAGGAGGATTTTCCTGTGGACTTCCTGAAGTATTTTCCTGATCAATTACTGAAAGGGTTTCTGAAGAAATATCTGAAGAAACTTCCGGAAGAACTTCTGGATAACTTTTTGGAGGAACTTCCTGAGGTATTGCTCAGGAATATTGCGCAGAAATTTCCGGAGGAAATATCAGAGAAATTCCAGAGTATAGTTCAAGAAGTATTATTGGAGAATCTTTCGGCAACATTCTCGGAGCATCATCAAGAGGAATTCCTGGAGAAACTACCGAAAGGATTCTTAGAGGAATTTCCGAACGAATGCCTGCAGGAGTTTCGAGAGCAATTCCTGAAAGATCTGCTGAAGGAAGTCGTGAAAGAAACAAACTGAGGAATTTCTGAAGGAGCGACTGGAGGAATTTCCGACAGAATTCTTGGAGGATCTAACGGAGAAATTTCTGGACGAACTTGTGGAGGAGCTGCTAGAGGTACTTCCAAAGGAAACTCTGGAGAAATTGTTTGAAAAATCTCTAAGAAATTGCTGGACGAATTTCAGGAGGAATTTCATGGGAAATTTCAGAAAGAATTCCAGAGATGTATTTATTGGAGAAATTCTTAGAGGGATTCCCAGTTAAAGTACTGGAAGAGTGCCCATAAATATTTCTTGAAAAAATATCAAAGGAATTCAAGGAAGAATTCAACCATGAACTGTAACGAGTTTACGCTGAACTTTCTACTGAGCCTTAATAAAAACTCTGGCGGTTTTTTTTAGGAAATTCCTCTGATTTTTTTTTCAGAATTTTCTTCTGAACAAATAAAAATAATTTACGGTGGCTATTCTG
This sequence comes from Armigeres subalbatus, assembly GCF_024139115.2. NCBI lineage: Eukaryota > Metazoa > Arthropoda > Insecta > Diptera > Culicidae > Armigeres > Armigeres subalbatus. The sequence continues at coordinate 10,767 of NW_026942260.1, forward strand.
AGAAATATCCATTTGATTCCAGAACAATTTCAATTTCTTGTAGACATTCGTAAGAATTTTCTATGGGAACTAAAGAAAATTTTCTGAGAAAATGAAACTAATTTCCTGTGGAAATTTTCGTTTAAATGTGGTACATTGAAAATCCGAAGAAACATCCCTTAACTTCCAAATACAAATGATACTCCGGATTTGTATTTGAAAGACAGACAGACAGACAAATTTAGACAAATTTCTTCTAGAAATAAACATGAATTCTTTGTAGGAGTTCAGATGATTTTGCTGCAAGAACTTGAAAATAATTTTGTGGAAATAAAGATGAATTTCTCGTTTAAATTTTGGGGGAATTCCTTTACTGCCCATACTGAAATTATTATAAATTTCCCATATAAATTGAAAAGAATTTCCAATTTCAATTCTCTTGAAATTTTATGAGAAATTCCTCGGACTATTGATGGGAAATTCTCTTTATTTTACACGATTTTTTGGGCCCCAAAATTTTTCCATTTGACTCAAAAATCGAAAGGTACATTGTATAATTTGAAATTTAAAAATAGATGAAAAATGCTTCCTCGACATTTTCGGTCTTGATTCAAACGCACTATCAAAACACCGCAGGGCACTTGACTCAACCTTTGATAGTTAAAATATGAGCCTGAAGTTTTGGGCTGATGGTTCATTCGTTCTGAAATGTTGCACAGCCCAAAATTTGCCTTAATATGTCTTAAAATTATATTAATATTATTAATAATATATAATAAAAATAATTAATATTAAAAGATTATTTTTACTGATTTAGACTTTCACCAGAATTTTTATAACTTCGGTTCAAGTATTCCTGACTATCGTTTGCAATCATAAACTGAGGTAGGGCTTTAGGACCCAATTCTCCTTATTTTACACGAATTATTTTTTCAAAAAGAGTTTCATTAATTTTTTTTTAAATCCACGGAAAAATCATCGAGTTCTTTAAAATTTATTCTTTTTCTCGACGGGTATTCTGGGAATCAGAGCTTTAAATAATCGAATATTTTGGTGAAGCCCATCGGCCTTCTTTGTCACCCTCACTTCGTACATATTCATATTCCGCTGTCAGTCAGTCAGTCAGTGAGTATTTATTTAGATTTCGTAAACTAATAAATTACTGTAAAACTAAACGCTTAAATGATAATTTTAACAATTACTCACATAGATCTGACCCCGACGTTAAACTGAGGGGCATTTTTAGTGCCAAAAGTCAACATAATCAAGGCCAATTATGTTTCCTTTAAATGCAGTGACCATTCTCAGTACCAATCAAATGAATGAATATGTCAAAATGAAAACTCAGTAAGTCATTCTACGTTTTGAATAGTCATGCGACGTTTGTCAATATTCGGTCTGAAGTTGCTTCGTGAAGGTGATTATTTTATGCTCTGCTGGGAATATCGAAAAGATCAGATGAATTATAAATAAATTTAAAAAAAAAATGGTTCAGGCCCAACAACTAATAATAAAATTCTGTCTTTTTTGCCGTTTGAAATAAATTAGATTGGTCATTGCGTTCTGATACAATGATCGAAATACCTTTTTAGCAGACACGTCGAAAACGCCACCGCTACCAAGGAAAATTTAAACGAATGCTGCCATCGGGAATTTTTCAACCAGCACATAACAAAAATGTGTTGCAATTGTCAACCTTATCAACCGGCTAGTGTAAATGTGTTTTTACGTTTGAAATTTTAAGAAACATTAGTCTATTATGTATAACTTTTGAAATATTTATATGATCTGCATATAGAAGTCACAAAATTCATAAGTTGGTCATCAAATTATATTTTCTATTCGCTGGCTTATTGATTGTCTTCAAGTATCTTTAAATAAGAAGGTAAGTCTTCAAATATTTTGAAAAGTCTTCAAATATTTTGAAAAGTCTTCAAAATGTCTTCATGAAATAAATGTCTTCACAGAGATTCAAATGTCTTCAAATCGAAGACATGTCTTCAAATCTGGCATCCCTGCTACCCATTTCTATAGAAAACCGTGTGGTGAATTTAAAATTCACCACATGACTTGATTGTATAATCACCTGAAAGTGCTGTCAAGCTGAGGGAGGAGTCAGACAGCGACTTACAAGGTGCTGATTGCTAAGCCGACAGAGGTGATATTTGGAGCTTCGGTGAAGTTTTCCGACGATAATCAAGTTACGATTTGGAGACGAGACGAGCCAGCCTCGGGCTGAAAGTCTCGATAATAAAGACAAAAAAAAAGTTACGATTCATTTAGAAAGGCTAGACGATTCACGTGAAAAGTTCTCCGAGTACCTTATCAAGATCAAAATGCACGATAATAACGACGGTGTGGTAGATTCATATTCCAAGGAGAGGCAAGAGTTTAGCAATCGCTGCGCTGGCCTGGTCAAGTTGTAACAGGAGCCAGCAGACTGTTACCATTACAGGGTCTCGGAAATCTTTATCATGTCAAATTACAACAGATTAAATTACAAACTTTTGATGAAAACTTGGTAGGGTTTGGGTCACCGTAAACTTTTATATCGTTAATTTGTTGATATTTATGGGTGAAAACTAAACACACACTTTGCATAATTTTGCATAACGTTTCGGCCTACTGCCTTTCAGCCATCATCAGATCTAAAATTTATTGAAACAAAGTTAACAATTTTCATTTAAAAAAAAATACAAAAATACAAAATACAATTTTCTTCTACCCACTTGCAATTAATCAAACGTTCACCACCAGTGTGGTTTTCAAACTAAAAACGCCCCTTAATTTCTGCATCCCACACGATGACGAAAACGTTGAAGAGTAGCTGAATTGGCTTTCTGTCACGGCTAACAGCGTTGACAATTTTACTTCATCGCCGACGTTTCGATCCGGGAATGGGAACCCTGAAGAAGATCCCATCCCGGGATCAACTGAAAACCAATTCGAAAATTAAGTTACAATTCCACAGCCAAAATCCACTAGCAGTTGAAGAGTAGCTTAGTTCCCGTGATCTTTTCACATCCTTGATCTATGATAAGGTGGATCTTCTAAACTAAAAAGCTCAAAAAAATTCTCTTATCAAGTACAGAAGGTTGAACGGGACAACATGTCGAGAAGGACTTCCTTCTTACTTTTCTCTTCCTCAATTTTTTTCTTTTTTCCTCTTCTTTCTTCATTCTTTCTCTATCCTCCTTCCTCTTTCCTTCTTCTTTCTTATCACTTCCTTTTCCCATATTTCTCCCTGCTTCTTCCTTTTCTTCCTTTCTCATTCATTATTCTTTCTTCTTTGTGTTTTTTCTCTCTTCTTTCTTTCATATTCATTCATCTTTCTGCCTTCTTTCTTGTTTGTTCATTCTTTTCATTTATGCTTCTTCCTACTTCGATTTTCCTTCTTTCTTATTCCTTTTACCATCGTTCTTGTTTTTTCTTCTTTAGGGCGATACAAATATTAATTTTATTTTATGTCCAAGGGCTCTCCAAAGGTACGGGGGGGGGGGGGGTAGGAATAAAAAAAATAACAAGGAAACAAAAAAAAAGTTCAAAATGCAATTATTCCGTGCAAAATTTGAAATAATAATGAAAACAAAGAATATGAATATTTGTAACATATTTTTATCCATAGTTTATATAAATAAAAAAATACTGAAACTTATTTCTGAAGAAAACTTAGTTTTTCTTTTTGGGAAAGTGCAAGTTTTGCATAGGTTCGGAATTGCAGACTTCCCGGGCTACATATGGTCGGGGTTCTACCAAAACACACCAAGCGCCAAAAAAAAAAACACTTATTTTTCAGCCCAAGCTTTCGTTTAGTCGATTTAATTGATCGCAAATCGCATCGAATATACCCAAACCCCATAACTGAGGATATCATACATCAAATTTGCATATGAATTGATATGAAATTATTCGCGTTACAACCTTACTTTTTGAGAGTTAAAGTTCCACTTCTTTTATGAAAAACCCGACAAACTTCGTTTTCGTTTAATTAATTCTCGAGTTATGCAGAAATTTATGCTTCATTTATATGGGAGCTCCTCTTTTCAGAAGGGGGAGGAGTTGCAAACCACCACTGAAACATATTTTCCCTTCCAAAACCTCCACATGCCAGTTCGGTTCCATTTTCTTGATTCATTCTCGAGCTATGAAGAAATTGGTGTTCCATTTGTATGGCTATACTGGCGAGGGGTCTCGAATCATCTTATAGACCTTCCCCGGCACCAAAAACCTATGCACAGTGTTGGTAAAAACTCAAAATCTCAAAACTCATGGATGATTCAAATCAAGCGTGAGTTGAAACGCACCCAACTCAGCACCTAAAACTCATGGATGAGTTGAATCATCCATTTGAATCATCGTAGGGTTTCTTTTGTTCTCCTTCGTTAAAAACAATGAATTGTCGTTTGTCGCATAAAATATTAGACACTCTTTTATGCATAAGCAATAAATTGCCCCCAAATGAACTTCAAATGCGTTTTTAAACCAAAATGATTTTTTGGCAAATGAGTGAAATGATGCGTTTTAGCATGAAAAATTCAAGCGTGATGCATTCCTTTAAAATCGCAGACGATTTCGTTCGCACGGGAGCGCTCATTGATTGAGATTTATGAGTGATTTTACCAACACTGCCTCTGCATACAAATTTTCACCTTGATCTGTTCAGTAGTTTCCCTGTCTATAAGGTGCAGACAAACAGAAATTCATTTTATGTATATAGATAGATAAAACATTCTTCCAAACAAGTTCAAAAATAAACTCTATTACTCTGTAAACATAGCGATGGGTATTGTTACATTCTTACATAGGTTATACGGCACTAGGATTGGGTTCCTTCTCTCTCCATACTTGACTTGGGCCCAAGTCGGATTCTTAACGACTTCGTTTATTTCTCTGTTAGGTTTCCGTCGCCAGGATATCTCAAATCTGCCTCTGCTGCGATGTCCTGCCAGATTCCTGTCCAGCGCTTGCTTGCAGATTTTGACCAGGCCCGAGCTGTAAAACGTAGACATCGGCTGATGCATACCTGCAGGGCCGGATTTAGCCGGAAGGGGGCCCCGGGGCCGACAGCTTGTGGTGGCCTCAAAATGTACGAAAAAGGTTGGTTTTGGTACATAAGATTTGTGGGGGCCCGGCCCTGCATACCTGCAACTCAATATGAACTCTGCTAATACGCACCAAGTCTCACTGGCGTATAACATCACAGATTTCACGTTACAGTTGAGTATTCGAGGTTTGGTGCAGTGCCTGGGCCAATTGGATCTCCATGTTCTATGTTGATCTTGGTTCGTCACCCGACGTTGGCTGGCTCTGGTTTTCGACCTTCTGGACCTTCTGTCCACTGTTTGCCAGTCTAGTTTGGAGCTATTCAAATACAGCGATTTGGTCTTGCTGACGTTTGTGAGTGAGAGTGTACGACCAGGTCATTCAGTTTACTCTACATGGTAGAGCACTCTTACGTTGGTAGAGCAGTATCATCTTTTGAGTCGAGACTCGAGGTCATTCGATTGCTCTATGGTGGTGGACTGCTAGAGCGGCCTTTGATTTCGTCGATTACGATGAGCGACTCCATTACACAGGACTCTCGATTTTGTCTAGACCTCCCTGGGCCGCGCACAGTTTTTTTCTTGTGATTCAGACGATCGAAGGCTTGACCTGCTCCAGGATAATGCGAAGCATGACGGTATGATTCTCACATGATCATCCGGTCCGGAATCCTGCCGGCTGCCGTCAGAGAATTGTCAACTTTTCCCTATATACGAATTAGAATAAGTCGTCAGAACTTGAAGAAGTTGTTCTAAGTGGTCGAGTCAACGTTTAAACTGATCAGTTGGATTCTCAGGAGCTGCTTTTAGTTGACAGGACCAAGATTAATACATCAGTTATTTGTTTTGAACGCGAAACACAACTTAGGTGATAAACTCATATCATATTTTTATACTTCTCATCAGACATGATTTTTTTCCAAGTTCGTTTATTTGGTAAGCTTAGACATGTATACGGAGCCAAGGTTCTTTGTGATGCACAACCGATATCGTCTATCAACTCAATGGATGGCTACTGACTGATACTTCAGCAGCTACAGCTCTCTATTGATTAAACGACAATTATCTACAGTACAAGATCAGCTACATATATTTGGCGCCTGCTTCCTACCCATCTCCCGTCTACAGCAAGGTTGTGTACACTAGCTGATATTCGCCTTGCTAATCTTCTCGCGCCGCCCAACATTGAGTCAGTCTTCCTGAGCTTCTTGCCTCCAAAACAATTCTTGATACAATGCAAGTCCTTCCAAATTGGCTTGTAAAATGTCATCTGCATGTCATTTGACTAATTTGTTCATAACTTTCTCTAGAAGCCAAATTTAGTCCATAATTTTAGATGTACTCATAATGCTTGAGTAGGGCTATATTTTTGTCCAAGGGTACATTGCTCTAAATATAACATCTGAGGCTGGAGAGTGAAAACTCTCCAGAATGTCACGTGTCATTTGACATAATGTCATTTGAATGACATTTTGCCTCCCACGCCCCAGATTACATATTTACAGCAATGTCTTGTTAGACAAAGTTGTAGGCACATTGAGGCGCTATAAGTTCGTCATACATCATGAATTGATTACTACCTTCTGGAAAAAGTTCTGGGAAAATTATACAAACGAATGCAAATGACATTTTACAACACTGCTTCCAATAGACGTTCGTACAACAAACTTTTCAGCATATGCGCAAGTACAAGTGGTTCGACCCCGATGCTATGCCTAATTTTTTTGGTGTATCAATTTGCCCAATTCTCGGCTTCTGTCAAAATTGTATGCCAACTTTAATCGCGTAATATATTAACCCCATTATCGTTAAATTATCGAGTTAACTTACGTTAAGTTATCGAACTCCGATAATAATTGAGTTGATTCATCTTTATCGCAGCAAGCGATAACGTTGAACACAATTAACTTTATCGGCGATAACGATAAATAACCAATTAACATCAAGATTAGGAAGCGATCTGTTCAAGATTAAGAAGAGCTGCAGCTCTTGGCAAAAGTATTAATTAGTAACCTGCCATGGGTTGGAGGATACTCTAGTATTGTGTTTTCTTTGTGATGGGGTTCCCATATATCCAATAGGTTTTGGGCCCAGTACGATTCTACTGCGCATATTCCATCTTTCGTCACTATTGAATGCAATCTCAGCAACTGTCTAAACCCAATGCATATTCAAAACAATGCAAACAATCAAGCCGACTTCAACCGCCAGCGAACCCTTCTTCTCGGACTCGGCGATCATATATTCCTTCCGAGAAAAACGTGAATATTATTTGATTCTTGAAGTCGTTTTTTTTTCGAAAGAATCGATTCAAATTAGAATTGAATTGAGTTCCAATTTGAAATCTGTATAATCTGGCCTTTCTAAAATATGAACTTTACCCCTGAACATGGGGCCCTCCTTAGCCGTGCGGTAAGACGCGCGGCTACAAAGCAAGACCATGCTGAGGGTGGCTGGGTTCGATTCCCGGTGCCGGTCTAGGCAATTTTCGGATTGGAAATTGTCTCGACTTCCCTGGGCATAAAAGTATCGTCGTGCTAGCCTCATGATATACGAATGCAAAAATGGTAACCTGGCTTAGAAACCTCGCAGTTAATAACTGTGGAAGTGCTTAGCGAACACTAAGCTGCGAGGCGGCTCTGTCCCAGTGTGGGGATGTAATGCCAATAAGAAGAAGAAGAACCCCTGAACATTGAATAAAATCGTTTTTAAATTAAAAAATAAATTTTCTAAGGAAACAACGAAAAATCCCGGGATCCCGAGATTTCCCGGGATATACGAACAAGTTCATCCCGAATCCCGGGAACGAACAACGAAAATGGCCGGGAAATGGAAACTCTAGTAATGAACGTAGAGCTAGCATCGCACTTGACTACCATCTTCTAATTGAAGAGATCCGACAACGCATTGCTCGGATTCAGCGGCTGAAGCAGAGGCTCGGGCAATGCATCAACATAGACCGACTAGAAGATCCAACTGAGATCGTTCGTTGAACATCTTGAAACTCGGGTAGTGCATGTTCTGGAAGGTAGCAGTTTAGAAGAGAAATGGGCGTCGAAGGCATCGAAACGAAAAGAATGGATTACGAGTAAGTACGTCAATGGTATGTTTATCTGGGGTCGGGTGTTTATGCGGGAGTCGGGCGCTGCTGTGAACAGGACAGTCTAGCATAGGTGGACATCCTGACCGATGAAGAAAGGGTGGCTCAGCTTCCGGAGATTATTGCCTCAATTACTCACTGACTTGGAAAGCTGAAATGTTGGTTCGAGCACTGAACAGCTTCTTCAAGTCTCAGCCATCTGACGCATGAAATCTAAAGAGGCCCTCAAGGTCGATCTAAATGAAATCTAAAGAGGCCCATCGATCGGCTTTCGGCGGAGGCTAACCCTATTCTGTCTGTGCGAATGTTTAAGCAACTGTTATGCAATATCCGCTCCGCATAATTCTGGAGTCAGCAGGCCCATGTGGTTGAGTGTAATCGAGAACAGCTCCTCAAACTTTGAAGTAGTCGAACGATCGAAAGATTTCAATATCTTGACAGTCTGATATCATCAGATTGCAAAATTGGGATCGACATGGAAGCACTAGTCAGATTGACTACCTTCGCTAGTTTTCGAAATATTTGGAGACCCAATCGGATTGGATTGATACACGCACCAAAATTCGAATGTTTTACTCTATCGTGAAACGCACATGATGATGATTTCGTGCCAAAATAAAAACAATGATACATAATGCTCAAAATAAAAAAAAAACAAAATCAATAAAAAAAATTTTTTTTTCGCTTCCTCGATATTTTTGGAAAAATGAAGGAGGGGGGGTTGACAGAAAATAAATTTAATATTTGTATCGGCCTTATTTTTTCTACCTTATTCTCTCTTTCTTCTTTCATCTATCTTCTTCGCTTTCCTTTAATCTTTCTCCCATCTTCTTTTTTCCTTTCCTTCTGTCACGACCCCTCGGTCGGCGCGTCGCTTCATCTGGGATTGACAACGGAACGTCAAGCGTGAAACGTCAAACACCGGGCTCTCGGACGGGATGACGGGACCACTTTTCGCTGACAATAGTTTGGATGATAAACAGAGGAATTGGTATGCTGAAAACGATGAAATGTGTCTGCAAACGAATGTGTAAAACTTAAAATCCAGTTTAAAACTAGTTTTTCTTTTCTTTATTTAAATAGTGTATAAGTAAATTATAATTCTCCTTGCTATTCTAATATTAGGGTAGGGCGAAGTGTATTACAAATATTGAATATGTACCTAAATTACCTAAATATTTTTCTATTCGTAGAAATTAACCTAAACTATACCTATACTTACACTATACTGCTCAAATCGGATAAGAGTTAGATATTAGGATTCACGGTGAGCCGAATTGATAATGCGTTAAATAACTAAATTAATTAATGTATTCGGTTGATAGCTGAATTCGTTTTGTAGGATTTAAGCTAGTGAGCAGTGAGCACTGCTGATATTCGTAGCCTGAAGCGAGGGTGAATATTAGAACAAACCACGAAGGTGAAACATTAACTATATGAAGTGTTCTTACAGGAGTAATATTTCAACCAGAGTAGGAGTTGGGGAATAGCATAGGAAAGAGTAAGAACCCTAAACGTAAGTTTCTTTGACAAAACTATACTGCATACTTCTAAATGAGCCATTGTTATCCTTTTGCAGAAAGTTTTTAATATACGTTGTATTAAAAACCTGGAATTCTTATTCTTCGTTGGCCGTACGCCAACACCTTCTAATTCGGCCAAATGTCTTATTCGACCAAATGTCCTATTCGGCCCAATGTCCTTTTCTCCCAAATGTCCTATTCGGCTAAATGTCCTATTTGACCAAATGTAGTATTCGGCCAAATGACCTATTCGGCCAAATGACCGATTCGGTTAAATGACTTTCGGCCTAATTGTTTGTTCAGCCCAGTGGCATTCGGTTTAATGGATTTCAGCTGAATGGGTTTCGGCCAAACGACCCTTCCCCTCGGCCAAATGACCTATTCTGCTGTATGACCCATTCAGCCAAATGACTTTGGGCCAAATGGTCTGTTCGGTCAAATGGTATATTCGGCCGAACAACTTTTGGCCTAGTGGGCTTCGGCCAAATGGCATTCGGCTGAACGGTATTCGACTTAACGGCCCTTCCCCACAATAACCACTCACTAACATTCCCTTCCTTTCCCATCTGACTGTAAGGATTTGGCCGGCGCCGTTATTGATTAACATTTTTGAACTGCTAAAACGTGCACTTCGAGATTACCATTAGATCGAAGTGCAATTTGCACCAGCTCTGATCAATCACGGAGCATCTAAGCATCTTTCTTCTTCCTTCTTTCTTGTTTAACATTTTGTCCTTTTCAACCTTTTGACCTTTTTAAACTTTTGTCCATTCGTCCTTCTGTCCCGTTTGACATTTAGTTTTTTCGACCTTCTGTCCTTTCGATCTTTTTTCTGTTCGAACATAGATTCTGGTCAACATGCTCATTGCATGCGTGGATCTGCTCATACAGAAGGGTATTTGTCACTTTTGTAAAAGTTGTCATCATTCACTGGGGTGCTTCTTCCTGGCAAGTACAGTAACTAAATCGTTCATCGAAATCAGCGATTACCGTCGTCGGGGGTGACAATGGGTCAAATGGCGGTGAGAATGGGTCACTGTTTCAACTACTTAAAACGCTTGTAGAATAGATTGAATGTATCTGAGGGCAAGAAGACTAAAATATAAGAGACCTTTTTGAACGATTTTACTCTACGACCTCCAGACTGCTGGTGAGAGCGATGACCCAACGTACAATTATGAACGGACTTCACGTTTGTACTGTGTTGGACAGTAGCCTCTTCATCGACTCGATGCATACACGTAGGCAATAGATGTGCATAAAATCAGTGTTCGACTAAGGCTTTCGATGGCGGCATGTTCCATGCATTCAAAACTCCGCGGATCTGCGGGAAAACACCGTACTTCAGCAGCAGAGTGGAAGAGCGAAGAGTTCATTTAACCTTTCCGTCCCCAATGTCTGTTTTTAAGGGCTTTCAAAAATCTAAACTGCTGTAAAAATCACATTTCTTGATCGATTCTTTCGCAACAAGTTGCATTCCATCCGGATGGATCCCAATTTTTGATTTATGTTAGTATCGAGGCTATCCACTGTACGGTTCCAGAATTATTCCAGATTCCATTGGGGTCAGTTATCCCCGGAATAAGTGGCCATTTACAATTTTAAGTCAAAACAGGTGGTGCGACATCTCAAACTTCATGATTTCACAAAGCAATGATGAGAATGATATTTTTCAACTCCCACTCGGATTCAATTAGGCCACATCGGTCACAATCCGGGGACCAACGGAATGGCCATTTTCGAAATTGATTCAAAATAGGTCGTGCGGGACCTCAAACTTCATCATTTTACAAAGCAATGATGGGAATGATATTTTTAGGATTCCTGGCCCACTCGGATTAAATCCGGCCACATCGGTAACAATCCGGGGACCTACAGAATGGCCATTTTCTAAACTGATTGAAAATAGGTCGTTTGACACCTCAAACTTCATGATTTTACACAGCAATTATGAGAATTATACAAGGGCGTAGCCAGAGGGGGCAGGTTGGGGCAAAACAACTCGAAAAATTCGGGCTCAAGAATTCTCCTTGAAATCCTGCTAGAAGCTCCCCTGGGAACTTCTAAATTCCTCTGGAAAGTTATCCACAAATTCCTCTGAAAATCGTTCGAAAATCTCTCTCATGTTATTGTTAAATTGTTAAATTAAATTCATGAGGAAATTCCTTGAACATTTCTTTTCTTCTCCTATTTTTCCTTCTAGACATTTCTTTGGTTATTCTTCCAGAAAAATCTCTGGAATATCCTTCAGGTATACATTCGAGATTTCCTTCAAGGTTACAAACGGAATCCCAAAATTCAGCTAGAAGTTCCTTCAAAAATTTATGACGGAAATTATCCGATTTCGCTCCATAATTTCACTTGTAAATCTATAAGAAATTCCTTCGGAAATTCTTCTAGAAATTTCTCCAGGGGTTCCTCCAGGAACTCTTCCTTTAATTCCTCCAGGATAACTTTCATGAGTTTTTCCGTGAATACCTCCATAAATTTAATAGCGAAATACTCTAGGGTTTCATTCTGGAATTCATTCCGCTATTACTTCAGAATATCCTTCAAGAATTCATCTGAAAATTCGTCCATGTATTTCCTCGGAAATTCTTCCATGTATTTTTCCGGGAATTGCTTTAGGTACTTCTCCAGGAATTCCTTCAGGAATTTCTCCCGAAATTTTTCCGCGGAATTGTCCTAGAATGCTTTCCGGACTTCACTAGGAATTTACTCCAGAATTTCATTCAGAGTTCCTCCAAGATATTTTTCAATAGTTCTTCCAAGAATTTCTGCAGAACTAACCTCCGGGAATTCATCCGGTAATTTCTTCAGCATTTCATCTGGGAAATTCTGCATTAATTCCTCCTGGTATTTTCGCGGGAATTCCTTCAGATATTTATCTAGAAATTCCTTCATGAGCTTCTCCAAGAATTAGTTCAGGACTTCCTTGTGAGAATTCTTCCGGAAGTGCTTATGGGAGTTCCTCTGGGAGCTCCTCCAGGAGTTTTTTCCAAGAGTTCCTCCGGGAATCCCTCCAAGAACTTCTCAGAGAAATCCTGGAGGATATATGGCAGGAATTTCACGGGAAATGGGATTTCGGAAGTTCCTCTAAAAATTCAACTCCGGGTATTTCAACGGCTGTTCCTCTGAAAACTCCTCCGGGAGTTCCAGCAGAAGCTCCTCCGGGAATTCATTCAGGCTTTTCTTGGGAATTCATCTACAAAATCCTCCAGAAATTCCTCGGAGAATTTCTCTGGGAGTTCCTCCGGGAGATTCTTTGAGAATTCTTCCAGGAGTTCCTCCTGGAATTCTTACGGAAGTTCATTTGGGAGTTCATCCAAGAGTTCTTACGAGAGTTACTCTAGAAATTCTTCTTGTAGTTCTTTAAGAAATTCCTCCAGAAGTTCCAACGGAAGTTCCTCTGAAAATTCCTCTGATAATTTCTCCGGAAATTCCTCCGGAAATTACGGAGTTCCTTCTTAGAGGAACACTCGAAGGAACTGCAGTAGAAACTTCCGGAGGAATGCTCATAGAAACTGCCGGCGGATCTCCCGGAGGAATTCCCGTTGTAACTGCCCGAAGAGCTTCCGTAAGAACTCCCGGAGGAATTTCAGGAGGAACTCCTAGATGAATTCCTAGAGGAACTCCCAGAGAAACTATTGGAAGAAATTTGGGAGGAATTTCCAGCCAAATTTCTGAAGAAGGCCTTAATGATTTCCTGAAAGAGCTACTGGTGGAACTCCCGGAGGAGTTCCCGGATAAACACCCAGATGAATTGCCTGTGGAATTCCCGGAGGAACTCTCGGAGGAATTCTTGAAATAACTTCCGGAGGAATTTCTGAAAAAACTCCCGGGAAAATTTTTCAATGGACCCCCGAAGAACTGCCAGTTAAACTACTAGAAGAATTCTCGGAAAAATTCTTGGATAATTCATCTTATAGACAAATCTCGTCTACCTGAAACCTTTCTAGGGGTATGTAGATGGATCATCATCATCAGAGGACCTCTCGGAGATTGCCTTGAGGAGCTCCCAGAGAAATTCTCGGTGGAGTTTGTGGAGGAATTTCTATATAAATTTCCGAAGAAGCCTAAATAAATTCTAGAAAGAAAGCTTGAATGAATTCCCGGAAGAAATTCTAGAGAGACTAACGGAAGAATTTTCAGAGGAACCCTCGTAGGATCTGCCGATAGAACTAACGGAATAATTCTCGGAGAAAATCCTGCAGGAACTCTTTGAAGAACTGCCGGTGGAATTCTCGGAGGAACTCCAGGAAGAATTTTCGGAAAAACTCCTGAAGGATCTCCCAGTGGAAATCTTGAAGTTTCCACCGGAATTCTTTCAGGATTTCTTTGGGAATTAATCTAGGAATTCCTCCGAAAATTCCATTGTTGATTTTATTTACGGTATAATTTCTGTATAAATTTTCGGTTGAATTCCTAGGACCCTGGATTGCGACCGATGTGGTCGGATTGAATCCGAGTGGACCAGGAACCCTAAAAATATCATTCCCACCAGAGCATTAGTGATTAATCATAGATTTAATCATGATTAATGAATAATGGGTTATTTAATCATTATTCATTAATCATAATCATACAAAAAATACGATTTAATCATTAATCACTAATCGTTAATCATAGAATTTTACATTTAATCATTAATCACTAATCATATTCATAATTGTTTTGATTTTATTCATTATTCATCAATTTTAATCATTGGATACATCGCTTTTATTCATTAATCTTTAATCATAATCATATAATTTTTATACCCAATTTGGATGAAAGGTTACTTGCTTTTTGATCACTATGCAAATCATTCAATTTGATTATTCATAATCATTAATCATTAATCATATCGATCGTTAATCATAAATCATACACATAATGTGTCAACATTTAATCATGATTGGTAATCGTTAATCACACTCCAAACATTTTATTCATTAATCATAATCGTTAATCATTATCAAAAATTAATTTAATCGTTAATCATAATCATTAATCATTGTCAAAAACTAATAAATCATTATTCATAATCTTTAATCATAGAGTTGCATGATTTAATCATAACAAATTTAATCATTCATTGAAAGCTTTATTCATTAACGCTCTGATTCCCACTTATTCCGGGGACAACTAACCCAACGGAATCTGGAATAATTGTGGAACCATACTGTAGATAGCCTCGAAACTAGTATAAACGGAAAATTGGGATCCATCCGGATGGAATGCAACTTATTGCGAAATAATCGGTCAAGAAATGCAGTTTACAGTTTACAGCAGTTTAGATTTTTGGAAGCCCTTAAAAACAGACGTTGGAGACGAAAAGGTTAAGAAAACATTGCTATTACCAATCATATAACAAGTAGATTAGCAGTACAACTTTAATCCAAGCATCCAAGCTTAAATGTAGCGCAGTAATTACATTTAAGCTTGGATTTGGTGGCAACTATGACCTAGTTGTCATCTGGAGAATCGCTCTCGAACCGTTATTACGGAACTAATATGTAGGGCTGGCTTTTGTAGTTCTTTTATGCTTCGCTACCTCTTCTATGGCAGAAGAAAAACAACATTGCCGTTACTTCAATGGAAACAATTTTCAAAATTTTTATTTCAAATCATATGAATTTTGGATTCAAACAATTGTTTTGCTTGTGGAAGAATTCACGCACTTATTCGGAGCTCTCCTTTTTTGCGTCGTGATTATTACATTCTAGTAGTCTTCTAACAAATTCTCATATAAACAATTTGATTTAAATCCATAAAAGCACTATGTCGCATACCCCTGACTGATAGTACTGTTTTCTTGCGTTGTCGGTCGTGCGGGTTTCCCCGTCATATGCAAACTTACCCCCGGGATTCTAAAAATGGTTCACGATCGCGTTGCGTTTGTTTTTGACTCCCGTCAAGGTCTTCTGTTTTCACTAAAGCTACTTAATACAAATTCATGTGATGGCGGGAGGTAGCAAAAAAAAAGATCAGAAAATAGACGCATAAAGTTTTTACGCCATTCGGGGAAATCTGGAAAATTGATGGGAAACGAAAAAAAAAAGGCAAAAATATGAGTGATAGCATATGGTTCCCTCGTGCCACACGACACGTGTGCGGTGAAATATGCTTGACCAATAAATAAAAGTTGTTTGGACTACGAAGATAGGCATATCACGTGGCAAAATGGGCTATTATTTACAATGTGCCCTACATGTTTTTGGATAGAAATAAATTTCTCCCAGAAAAAATACAAATATTGTCGGTTTGTATGAAATGTTAGTTTTATCTTTGGGCATCCAATAGAATTGTTTGGTAGCTGTTTTTCTATTATTCGATACGGTCTGCTGCGGGGAAAAGACCACAACAGGGCAATTTATAAAGTGCGTTCATCCATTAATTAAACGCAAAGCCACCAAATTCAATCCTCCTGCGAAATTATGCCCACCCATTGCTTGGCGCACGCGGTGGATGCATTCTGGTCAAATGAATTTTTTTTTCGTGCTTCCAGAGCAATTTATTCTCGCAATGTATTCATTAGTGCCATTAATAATTCATTACCGATCACTTGAATGAGTGCAGTTATTTTATGTGCTGCTGCTG
>NW_026942261.1:0-15198 GCF_024139115.2 Armigeres subalbatus
TATATATATATATATATATATATATATATATATATATATATATATATATATATATATATATATATATATATATATATATGTGTTGTGTATATGTCCTGTCCGTTGTCAAATGCACCTATAAGTATTCAGTCTGTCCTATCTTTGGTCGAAGATGGTGATCCTGTTTTAAATATTTGTTACACGGCCAAATCCAATTTTTAATTTCATAATCATATTACAATAACCATTTTCAAAATAAAATGTTGCATTCAAAGTGAATATCATCACCAATTTTTCCATTTACTTTACCATATGATGATGATGATGATGATGATGATGATGGTCCCACCACATACCCCTACAAAGGTTTGAGCTGGACGAGTTATCTTTAAGATAATTAAATAAGATCAATGTAATCGGTTTTGCAAACAAACGATCCGATGGTATATACAGATATAAAATCCAAAATAAAATTCCATACTGTACAGCAAAAATAAATTGGTAAAATGAACTAAAGAACTACACCTAGAATTTTTGTAATCAACAGTAGTGATACATGGAGCTCATCAAAAGCTAAACTTGTGAAACCTCTCGCACAGATTTCAAAAGCTCCGCCAAACATCGCGTTCTTTTCACAAACCAATATCGCAATCTAAAACTCACATGGATCATTAGGTTCGACAACCAAACATCAAAACTTGTGTAACCGCTCCGTCGATAACAAAAGTTTCGGAACAACCGCGAGTACAAAATAATCTACCAGAAGGCTTACTACTAATTCAAGAGCATGATTCAACAGTTCGAAATATGCAAGTTTTTAAATAAATTCAAAATCATTCATATCTGTAATCCGCGCGCGATGCTCAAACTATTGTAGACTACACAAAGAAAGGTTAAAAATAAACTACGTCAATAAATTAAAATCCATCATCATCATCGAGGCGAACGTTATAGCTTATTAATGCCTCAATAAATAATAAAAATAAAAAATGGTCCATAAAAATCATCCGTTGTTAAAAACTTCGTCAAGATTCATGTGTTAACGGGTAAAAAATTGCCGGGTAGCTGTTCAAAAAAAAGCTTTGACGTGTGAAATACATTGTCTCTTAAACTGCGTTAGCGTGACTGCACGTTTGATGTGTGAAGGCATCGAATTGAAAACATTTATACCTTTAAAAAACAAAGAGTTTTGTGAAGCGCCATACAGAAAATAGGGTGTTCTCACATTATCCGCGTGTCTAGTATTATAACTATGAATATCACTTCCTCTTTCAATTCGATCACTCAAATATCGAGGCAGTAAACCGTTTATTTACTAAACAAATTAATCTGGTACTTTTTCTAAGGGCCCTCGGCTTCTAAAGGCCTGGCCTGTCAAAAGTCATTCTCGTCGTATGCAGATATCGAAAAAAATATAGTCTTCGTCATAACATTGAACAACACAACACAACACTTATTCGTTCTCTTCTTACTGCATACCACGAAGATAGTCGCGCAACCAAAAATTATGACGATTTCCATAACAACTTCTTTACATTATTGATTGAATATCACTACATCATTGATTGAAAAAACGGTGTCAGGCCATTTGGCCGAATGCCGTCTGGCCGAATGCCGTTTGGCCGAACGCCATTAGGCCGAATAGTTAAACAAATTGACCTCAAATTACGAGTAGCGAAGAGTGAGAAATGAAACGTGAGTAATGAGAAGTAAGAAGTGAGAAGTGAAATGTGAAAAGTAGGAAGAGAAAAGTAAACAGAGAACTTCTTTTTTCTTCTCCTTCTTCCTTCTTTTTTCTTCTCCTTCTTCCTTCTTCTTTTTCTTCCTTCTTCTTTCTTCCTTCTTTCTTTTTCCTTCTTCCGTTTTTCTTTTTCCTTCCTTTTTCTTTCTTTCTTCTTCATTCCCCTTTCTTTCTTCTTCCTTCTTTCTAATTCCTTCTTTCTTCCCCCTTCTTCCTTTTTTCTTCTTCCTTCTTCATTATTTCTTCTTCTTTCTTTCTTCTTCTTTCTTCCTTCTTCCTTCTTCCTTCTTCCTTCTTCCTTCTTCCTTTTTCCTTCTTCTTTCTTCTTTTTTCCTTTTTCCTTCTTCCTTCTTCCTTCTTCCATCTTCCTTCTTCGTTCTTCCCTCTTCCCTCTTCCCTCTTCCCTCTTCTTTCTTCCTTTTTTCTTCTTCCTTTTTCCTTCTTCCTTTTTTCTTCCTTCTTTTTTCTTTCTTCTTCCTTCTTTCATCTTCTTTCTTCCTTCTTCCTTCTGTTTACTTCCTTCTTCTCTCTTCCAGCTTCTTCCATCCTCTTCTTCTTTCTTCTTTATTCTTCCTACTTCCCTTGTTTTTCTTTTTTCTTCCTTGGTTCTTTCTTCCTATTTGGTTCTTTCTTCTTTTTGGTTTATTCTTCATTCGGAAAATTTCAACTATTCGGCCAAACGGCATTCGGCCAGATGGCGTTCGGCCAAATGACCCTTTCGGCCAAATGGCATTCGACCAAACGAATCTCTCGGGCTTTATTGTCGATGAAGATTTGGTTACACGCCGGTCCGTAATCAAATGTCGACAAATCATCGCTTCTATGGCATTTCGGACTTTTACGATGACATTTGTCAGCACTGGTTTCAACTACAGTCCAACCTCCATGACTCGATGTTCTATGACTCGACATCGACTCATGGAAGCAAATTATGCCATATAAAAAAAAATCTGGGTTACTGTGATGGACCCTTCAAACAGCTTTCCACACTTGTCATAAGACGAGTTTGTACAATCCCATTTAATCCCACCACTTGATTGTACCTTGACAGATACGTATTTCGATCTCAACAGTAAGGTCGTCTTTAGTGTCTCGTACTTGACTCGACTTTCCATAGATATTCTTTTCCACATCTCGATATTTCTTTGAGTCGATAATACAGTCGACTCTCTACATCTCGATGTTCTATATCTCGATAGCTCTCTCTATGTCGATGGTTTCCTCAGTCCCTTCTCTGCCGTAATCTGAAAAAGTGACGTATACGCCATTTTCCAAAAATAGTGTTAACGAGTACTATTCATCGAGCTCTTTAACAGAAAAATGGAAATCATGCATGTTGTAAAATGGCTGTTACGTCACTTTTCCAGATTACGGCAGTTCAATCTACATACATTTGGGGTTTCTAGATCGCGATAACCTCCCTATCTCGATATCTCTCTATCTCGATGTGTTCTGATCATATTTTGTTCAGGATTCACTCTCCTTATGTCGATAAGTTCAAATTTTTAGGCTACTAGGCCATCTTTGAACAATAACAAACACATCCACAACATTCCATTCCTCGATCTCTCCCTATCTTGATGGTCCCTTCAATATCGAGATGTGGAGAGGCGACTGTACCTTCAGCAGCGCCGTAGCGTGGGGTTGGCCGGGTTGGCCCCCGCCAAGGGCGCCAGCCCTTAGGGGGCGCCAGAATTATGAATTACGGTATGGGAAACAGAACAATTCTATTCGTTACATGGCCAAATAATAACAAACCGACCACAAAGTCCAAAGGTCTATGGCGGAGATATTTCAAGAAATCTAATCTTTCTTCTATCTCAAATATACAAGTCGAATGATTTGGTCTTAACTCAACATTTCGGTTTCTCTGAGCCTTTCGGAACCGGTTACAAGGGGCTAAGAAAAAGTCTAGAAAACTTATATTCAAAAAGTTATTTGAAAATTGTAGATCGGATTGTTACCATTTTGGGGCACAATTACTGCGACTGGTGTGTAAAAGACCTTTTGCGCCAATGACTTATATCGGGTAGGGGTAAGGGTAAGAATGGTGTAGATTTAAGACAAATTTGCTCATATCATTCAGAAAAACTTCATTTAGTCCGAAAAATTATCATCATGGCCGCATTTGACCTGGCGGAATTATAAGCAGTGATAATGTGCCTTGCTTAAATGACTACTTTGGTTATTATTTCTCAAAGCTCTCGTAGATTAGCAAAATTGATCCGCAATACATACAGCATGTGCCAAGCCATGTGTTATGAAAGCATTCATAGCCTCATTTCACCACATGGCCCTCCTGCTTCCGATGTCGATTCCGACCACTTCAAAGTTGGATGTTATTAACCCAACAAAGTACCTCCAAACCACTGACAGACCCATTCTTTCTTGATCCGAAATCCGATAGCGATCTCGATCATCGATCCACTTCAGAGTTGGATTTTCTTGTCCCAACCATTTGACATTTGTATATGATTTGTCACGATTTTCAAATCTCTTTTCTCTGCGATGTACTTGCTAGTACGTCAGTTCCTTCCATTAAGAGCAAGAAACAGCCATTTGGACACTATGAGCTGTAAGTAAATAACTTTCAGCTATTTTAATGATCTTTCAGCTTGGATGTTCCAACAGATGCGATACGAAGATCCAGAAATGCCCACGACTCTGCCAAGTTCCTAACATTTCTTATCATGTTTTGCAACTTACTGTAAAAGCTCACAACATTTAAAAACTTTCCAGGGACATATCGCCTAATATACTGCTTGTTATATGAAGCATCTTCAATCCACTAAACTTTTTAACCTTACTGTTCTACCAGATGAGCCAACATAGTGAAGAATATCACATTAATAAAAATTTATAAAACTTTAAGGTGGAATTCGAAATGTTATTGGATTGTGAAATATTGCACATTTTTTCTTTGAAAGAGAGGGGCGCCCAAAAAAGATTTCGCCAAGGGCGCCGGGAGTCCACGCTACGGCTCTGACCTTCAGTATCGACTCATGGAGGTTTGACTGTATTGCAAATTAATAGTCCTCCAGATACTCCCCTTCTTTTCTTTCTGCAAATCCAAATTCAATATCCAGCATTGAAATTTGGTTTAAGAATTCGATCCGGCAAACCATAGGCAATACAATTTCGTGGCCTTTGAACGAGAATGCCAACACATTTTCGGTGGCTCTCCAAACATACTCTGTATTGGCTCATGCTTTAAGCCTTAAGCCGGCACTCTTCCACAGCATATTCGAGATCCAAATTTGAATCGTCGCAGAACAACTAATCATTCAATCCGGCACTCTTCTTGAGCGTCTTCACTGAAGACTCTTCAGCATTACAAATCGAAACCGATGAATCTACAGAGGGTTTGCTGGGGTCGATATACATGGTACAGTTATGCGTATAACGGCAGTATAGTAATTAGTGCAGTTCTAACTGCATTTACTGTACTTACGTCAATGAAAAATGATGTGGCGGCAAAAGCTAAACACGTCTATTCGTGTCAAGTCTTACTGCGATTCCTCCCTTCTATTGAATAAAAGTGAGGGAGAGAGTAAGTGAGTGAGTGACTAAAAGTGCACGCTTAAAATCAATAACACAGAGATGTGTTTGCATCACACAAAACGGACCTAATGCGGAACATCCCCTAGATGAGCGACAGTTACACAGGCACAAAAATGCCTCGTACGGTCGTGATAACGGTACTTTTCAACATGTAAACGTTTGAACAGATTCCTTGTTTCATGAGGAACCAAATACTGTTGAAAATATTGAAATCCAAGCTTCAATAAAACCACACGAGCTATTTTTGTGGCTGTGTAACTATCGCTCATCTAGGGGATGTTCCGCATTAGGTCCGTTTTGTGTGATGCAAACACATCTCTGTGTTATTGATTTTTAGCGTGTAGCGAGAAAGAGAGAGCGAGCGATTGAGAGTAACTGAGTGAGAGTGGGTGAATGAATAATAGTAGTTGAGTGAGTAATGCATTACTGATGCAGAGGAAGTGAGTGAGTAAGGGTGTGTGTGTTTTTTTTTCTTCCTAAGCAATGGAGGGGGAATCTGCCCAACAGACATCCTGGGTTGTCAAGGAAGTGCGGGGTTAGAGACCACCTCCAACAGCAAGCGAGGGAGGCAGGACTACATCCTCGACCCGCTAAACCGTTTACATTGCCGACAAGCCCATAGTCACTTCGGTACAACCAGAAAGTAATGCTTCAAAGGGGGGCCAGTGCACAACGCACACTGAGGTTAGCTGCGTGTCCTTGCAGCACTGAACATCGTGACTCGCTTTTTTAGAAGAACACCATGGTATCGTGCCAGCGCATTGCCCGCTTTCCAGGTGGCCTTACCACGCCCTATGTCCTCGGAAGGTGGGAAGGGTCGACCTCGCGCCTACTTCCCTCTGCACGACTGGTATCAAGGATGATGACGCCGCGTGCACCCCAAATTGACCTCTCTGCGACAGGGTCTATTCGCCAACACACAGAGGGACTTGCCGACGCGGTGCCTACGCCTTCCCCAGCCTTGACGAGGACCCCTTTCCGTCCTCGGGCTCGGAACCCGCCCGGTTGACTGACGCCGCGAAATCGACGATACCATGTTGTTCTTCGCACGGCCACTTGTTCGATAAAAGAATCGAGTTCGACCACAGAGCATGACCACCGGTATGACCCATGAAGCCGACTCCGATCCCTTGGACCACCTCTTATTTGCGCCTGAACTAGCCATCCTTGAGTCCACGCGCCACCTTCTGTGTAGCTACGAGACGATTTGGGCGATAGCATAGCATAGCATAGCATATCTGACCGCATACTATCCTGGGTTGGCTGTCGATAGGGACGTTAGATGCGCCAGAAAAACAGCCTGGGGCTTGGCATGTTTTTCATTCAACGATCCCTTTGTTCAACACCTGACCAGGTCCTTACGATCAGTGGGGATTTGGGTGGGAAGTGTTGATTAGATACCTACTTAAGAAGATGCGGAGAACTCGCGCGACCTTCATAGGTATCTGGAGTTGGAGTTTGGATGGGTTATTAAGGGGTGCTTTTCTTGGCGAAAAAGCGTAAATATTTTATTTTTATTGGTATTGATATTGTAAAAGGTGATGTTTTGTTCTTGAATGTAATATGAATAAATAGATTTTGACAAAACAATTGCATTGATTTTGCAATCTGCGTCATATTTCTGAAATAATAAATTGTAGTAATATTAGACTTTGTAGTGTGATGCTGCTTCAGAATCTTCATCAGCACCCAATGTTTCTGAAAATGAAGATCAATAATTATCATTTGGTTAGGTAAATCGTTGACAAGATGACTGTTTATAAATGTTTATGCGAGATTATTTAAAATATATGGAGCTCCGTGGTATGGAAATATTAAGATATATATTAAGTATAGAAAAAACGTTGAAATTTATGAAAATCAAAGGAGAGCAAATTGATCCTTGGTGTGAAATAAACTTCACCAGCAACACTTGTTTCAGCTGAAAAGGAAATATTAATGTTTTAATTAATGTTTAGATTGGGATTACATTATTTTAAAAATAGTTCACAGTGTCCCTGGCCGAAGGACCTCAGCTTCAAGAAATCAGCGTCACCAGATCACCGTGTGTCAATAAAAATATATGGTAAAAATTATTAAAATAAATATGTTTCTTCTATTGTATTGGAAATGTTACCTTTCCTTTGAATACATGATGAAATGAGAACGTGATAATATGAATACATATTTGAAAAATATATAAATAAAATATATAATTAAAAAATATAGTTCCTTATCAACAGTGTATGGCAGCATACAATACAACATTATGAAATTATGAAAGCATAAAAATAAAAAAAAATATATGAGGATAAAAAAATTGCAAAATTTAAAATATGAGGGTATAAAAATATTACATTATGAAATTAAGTAAATATAGCACATATAAATATGGAAAAGTGAGAGAATAATTATACGAAAATAAAAAAAATATTCAAATTCCAAATTAATGAAAAAATGAAAGTGGAGTGGAACTCATGTTTCTTTTGAAAATACTGTCCAGATTGCTATCAGAAATCAAGGTAGGTGTAGTCCTTGATTTCAATCTAAGACAAAAATTACAAAAGCGTGAGGATTACTACTCCGTACTACGCCCATCTGTACCACAACTAGGGGATGGGAAGGAAATGTTGATGTGATACTCAGCCCTGCCGTCCTGTTTAGTCACGCTTAGTCGACAACTAAGAAGCTTTCCCCTTAAGCAAAAATTTGTTTTGGTCTATTTTAGCTCATTAAAACTCCGAGTCGCCTATATAGGTCTCAGTATGATAGTTACTATCAACTGTGTGTACAAAA
Organism: Armigeres subalbatus; assembly: GCF_024139115.2. Taxonomy (NCBI): domain Eukaryota; kingdom Metazoa; phylum Arthropoda; class Insecta; order Diptera; family Culicidae; genus Armigeres; species Armigeres subalbatus. The sequence continues at coordinate 8,057 of NW_026942261.1, forward strand.
AATAGTAAACCAATCGGTTTTAAATCCGCGATGTTGTGCATCCGTGAGTACGGCTTCACTGCTGGCGCCCCACAGTGTTTTCTAACCTAGCAATTCGTGATCGAAAATGTTTTGGCCATGAAAAGTTGATTTTAGAGTCTCAGTGACTTCGGAGAAAAGTTTCAGTATGTTAAACTCCATATTTTGGAAAAAAAAATTTTTTGACTAATCCCCCTAAAAGTGAGATGGAAATTCTCTTTCCTCCAATTATGAAGATACATCATTGGTGTCTTCGAAAAAGTTGTAGAAAAAGTTTCTAAGAAAAATTTTGCTATATAAACTTTATTTCTATCTGCTATATAAGTCGAGATATGGGTCGTTATTTATGAACGACCACCAAAAAACAGGTTTTTCACGATACTTTCGTCAATATATTTTTTAGATTTTTCAAATGTTCTACAAAGATGTCCGTCGCGATAAAAAACATGAACCTTTCGAAGACAGTTTCTTCTTATTTTTAATATTGACGAAGTTATTGACGATTTTCGTTTCAAAAATGAGCATTTTGACAATAACTGCATACATGTAGGGGCAAAATGGGGCAGAATTTTATTTAGGTAATTGAAAGTATAACTCATGCTCTAATGGTTGCATTGTAACATATATGTGACATAGCTTGACATAAGTGCCGTATGAACATCTTTTTCTTCTTCTTCTTGTTATATATAAAAATGAATTGGTCTGTATTGTGCATAACTAAGAAACGGCTGGATAGATTTTCTTCATTTCTTCAGCAAATTTGTTTATCAACATGTCCGACGGATTTACATAATATTTTTTCATGTAAGAATCTCGACCAAAATTAGAAAAAATATGAAAAATTGAAAATAAAATTTGTATGGAAATTTTAAAAAGGTAGATCGCATTCTCGCCTACTGTGCAGGACAACGTCTGCAGGGTCATCTTTAGTCTTTACACTTACGCTAGACCTATGATTTAGCCAAATATATTTTTTTCTAAATGATTATGGATGGATGTTTTACAGAACTGACATGAATTTCAAATTCCGCGGGAAGAAACAACGCGTACTTGAAAAAAAATATATATATAAAAAAAGTCACGTAAAAAGCGACAACAGTGTATTTGGGCAAATTGTATTATTTTAGAAATCACCATACAGCCAGGAATGCTGATGAGAGGAAATGCAGTATCGGGTAAATCAGTAATCTTTATTGAATGGAAACTATGGTTAGCGACGCCTCAAACATCATAGGTTTAAATATAATTTTATGAAAGCAATTCGAAGGTACTTGTTTTACCTATTTACTTTTCGAAATATCCCGGAATAATAAAAAGCCGGTTTGCTACGTCTAAAACATCACAATATTGCAAAACAGGTTAACAGAAAAGTGTTCCAACAATTTTAGTTTATTTCTTTTCATTTAGAATTCTCTGGAAATACTAATATCCCGATATATTGGTATTTCTCTGTAAAATATCCGTCGATCCGATAATCATTTTTTAAATTTGGACATTTAAACAAGACATAGGTCTGGTGTAAGTGTTATTATCATGAACTAGATGACCCGGCAGACGTTGTCTTGCACAGTAGGTGAGAATGCGTGTTGTGATATGCCTATACAAAATACCCATACAAATTCTAATTTGAATTTTTCATATTTTTTCAGTTAAAGTCGTGACTTTTACATAAGAAAATATTATGTAAGCCCATCGGAAATTGTGATGAAGAAATTTGAACCCAGCCGTTTCTTAGTTATGCGGAATACAGACCAATTCTTTTTTTTTATATATAACAAGAAGAAGAAGAAAATATATCTATACGGTACTTACGGAAAACTAAGTCACATATATGTTGCAATGCAACCGTTAGTGCATGAGTTTTACGTTCAATCTCCTAATTAAAATTCTGCCCCATTTTGCCCCTACATGTATGCAATTAATGTCAAAAGGCTTATTTTTGAACAAAAAATCGTCAATAACTTCGTCAATATTGAAAATAAGAAGAAACTGTCTTCGAAAGGTTCATGTTTTTTATCGCAACGGAGATCTTTGTAGAACATTTGAAAAATCTAAAAAATATATTGACAAAAGTATCGTGAAAAACCTGTTTTTTGGTGGTCGTTCATAAATAACGACCCATATCTCGACTTCTATAGCAGATAGAAATAAAGTTTATATAGCAAAATTTTTCGTAGAAACTTTTTCTACAACTTTTTCGAAGACACCAATGATGTATCTTCATAATTGGAGGAAAGAGAATTTCCATCTCACTTTTAGGGGGATTAGTCAAAAAATTTTTTTTCCAAAATATGGAGCTTAACATACTGAAACTTTTCTCCGAAGTCACTGAGCCTCTAAAATCAACTTTTCATGGCCAAAACATTTTCGATCACGAATTCCTGGGTTAGAAAACACTGTGCGCCCCCATGAGTCGCAGTTGAGCGCTGATAGCTACTATCAACTCCCCCAAAGCTAACATGTTGTGCATCCGCGAGTACGGCTTCGCACTGTCGGCGCCCCCATGAGTCGCAGTTGAGCGCTGATAGTTGCTATCAACTCCCCCAAAGCTAACATGTTGTGCATCCTCGAGTACGGCTTCGCATTGCCGGCGCCCATATGGGTCTTCATTCTGCATTGAAAGTATTCTATTTTTCACCTAAAATCGCATTCCAACATCCCCTGAAAACATGTTTTATTTTGGGATACTTGAGTCATTAGAGAGGCTCTCCACTCAGTGACACCCTCATAAAGTACCACGGAGTTGGATATTGGGAAGGTATTCGTTGGGTCAGGATTTGCCTGTAGCTGGCAATGTGACCGTGGTAGATCTTACCCCGTAACGCACCACGTAAAGGTGTCCACCCAGCGTTACGGGCAGCTACGAGACGATTTGGGCGATAGACGATAAAACGGCGTTCCAGCCAACTTCATCTTTACACATCCTCCGAACTAGGTTGTCCGGGGTAGTGTCCAGACCACATGTGGCAAGCATGTGGTCACGCATTGCGCGAAAACTCGAGCACACGAACAACGCGTGTTCCACCGTTTCCTCTAAACCTGCGCACACCAAGCACTCGGGCGAGCAAGCCAGCTGCGTTACCTGCACTATAATTGTGCAGCACGCTTAAACGTTGGAACATTGAACCCCCATGGGTGCTTGCTGTTCACAGCTTTGCTGGAACAAATCAAACAATTGGGAGGGTTCTTGCAGCATTGTGCCTTAAGTTCCTCCAATCCGCAGCGTCGGCAGAGATTGCTTCTGTCAGGGCCTTTGCAGTCCCATTGCTTGTGCCCCGGTTCCAGGCACTTGAAGCAACCCACAGGGCATACCGACCATCCCACCTTGACGCTCCCTAACTTGACTACCTTTGAGGCGTTCGCTGCAGATAGCCAAACCAATGCTACCTGTGTCCCTGCCGGACCTTTCCGTAGCCGAACGGCTGCGGTGGGCGTCTCCACTTCACACTGTCGCCGCAGTGCCGTGACGAGCTTTTCGACTTCGGTGATCTCGTCCAGGTCTTTAACTCTTAGATTCACCTCCGTAGTGAGTGCCCGCACTTTGACCGTCTCGCCTAGGACTTCCTCCGCCAACTTCTTGTAGGCGGCGCCCTTTTGCGAGACGCCCCGCTTCAGCTCGAGGATCATCTCGCCCGTCTGGGTACGTCTTATTCGACGTCCGAGTACTTAGCCTCGTCCGTCGTGATGACTAGGGCATCGCCCCTGGAGCGATTGGCGCCAACCCTAGACTTCTTGCTACACTTTTTTTGCCTGGGCCTTCTTTTCGGCCCTTGACGTCTTCGGTTTCCTTTTGTTCTTGACTAGGGTCCAGGAGGCGTCATCCCCCTCTATTTCCCTTGTATGGTGCGGCTGAGAGCTCTCAGCCTGCCGTAACCCCTTACCATCGTCTTTCCTGGGTGGACGGACCTTTCCAGGTCCTGTCTCCCCCGGTTTTGGGGGTACCTGGCCGGGGTTCAGCTTCCCAGCCCCACTACCCTTGTTCGGGGTAGTAACCCTCCGCGTTTTGGAGCGGCCCCCAGGGAGTTTCAGTTTCTCCGAAGTTTCAGCAAGCACCTCTTGAGTTCCTTACTGATATTATGCTTCGATAACGCAAAGTCGATGATGGCGTCCAGCTGTTCCATCGTCACCTCGAAGGCCGAAAGCCCATCGCGTTTGCGGTTCATCGGCGGAGTCTACCGGCGGAGTCTGTGAGATTGTTAAGTGACCCACGCTGGCGCTGCCCACTGAGCTGCCGACTATTGCCTCTGGCCTCCTGGGCGGAGACCTGAACAACCCACCTCTTGCGAAGGGGTTGTCGCCTACACTACTACCACTAATTGAAGAACTGACTTGGTTTTCTATTTTGGCCCCACGAGTTGCTCGGGAAAAGATGTCCACCACGCCAGAGCCCAGCATGACGCGGTAAGGGCCAATTACTGTGACGTCGCTTAACGCCTTGAGATTAGGGGTTAGGGACGATGGTCCCTTTGGTCGCACCCCCTCACTCTAGCTGATGTCAGAAGGACAACAGTGCCCAGGCTGCACTACCAGCTAAGTACGCAACCCTTAGCTGGCGGTCAATTGTCATCGGAAGACCCGTGGAAGCGTGAGATTGGAGCTTGTGAGGACCAGAGCTGTGTAGGTCGCTCCTTCCCAGATGTCAACTCACCATTTCGCAGCCCGAGTAAGGGTGTGTGTGTAAGAAAGAGAGGGAGATCTTGTTTGTCTTCGGCAAGTTGCGTTCACATAAAGAATTCATTATCTCTTTTCGTCTTATATCGGGCAGACGCGCTACCTTTGAAAAGGCATCATTTCCTCTGTGTGCTTTATACCTGCCAAACGCGTCGATTTGAGAAGGCATCATCTCCTCTATGTACCTTAAACCGAGCAGACGCGTTCATTTGAAGAAGGCATTATTTCTCTTTGTGCCTTATATCGGAAAAATGCTTTCTATTGAATGAAGGCTTTCTTACTACTTTTCCTAGAATTGTACTTTTCCAGGTTATGAGGGGGTAGAATGATAGTTTAACTAAATTAGACGAAAAACCAAAATTGTTGAATTTTCAATGCATTTCTCCAAGTGGCTCTGATTTTTTTTTATTCTTTGCAAAAATTGTCATTTTGCAATTGATCGATGTCTGTTAATGTCAAACATAATAATGGAATACTACAGATTCGATATGTTTTCGAGTAATGGCTTTTCAGGGTTATGGATTTCGGGGTAGTTTACCATTCAGGGTACTGGCATTCGGAATAGAGGAGAAATTAAACAAATTAAATTAAATTAAAATGAGCTTACTGTGTCGCGGAAGGTTTTGGAATTGTTAGTGTTGGAGGTCATAACAGTAGGAATCGTTTTGGTAGAACGTGAAACACAGAAAGAACTAAGTTAGAAATATAAAGTAGGAAAGGGACGAGCCTGGACGCAAACGATGAATATACTGACGTGAAAAACGTGGCAAAGGTGGCTGTTTTCATAAGAGGAATTGATGGTCATTTTCGAATGACAGAGAAATTGGCAGCTTTGATCCCAATGCAGGGAACAACTAACGGGAAAAACCTGAGGGCTGTTAAGACCTGTGTGAAGGAACTTTTTTTCTCCTTCGAAAACTTAAGTGACCTTACGATTGATGGAGCACCAGCAATGACAGGAAAGAACAATGGCGTTGTGACAATTCTAAGCAAGGCAAAGCATAGGTATGGCGATATTCCCCTGTTATTGCATACCCAAGCAACATTTTGAGTTTTATTATACTCTATTAGCAGTTTTGGAGAGCAAATTTTCAAGACTAGCAATAAAACTAAAATCTACATGACAACCTCTTGATGACCAAGATTATGTTATGACCAAGTGGACCACTCTTGAGATCGTCTTCAACGCAAGTTTAAGGTTATTCATAAGAGTTCCATAAAACTGCTGTTACAAAAGGGAATTTCTTTTCCGTGGAGCATTTTTGTTATTATTGTTGAAAGAGGATAATCGTAGAAATGGAAGAATGAAATAAAAAACAACATCACGGACATGGATGAAAAATAATGTTCAATTATTGGAAATTGGATGCCCAAAATTCGTTCGCGTGACTGCAAATTCTTCTGCGCGTTCGAATTTATGGTGAAAACAGGTAAGAAAATCAGTTTGTTCAAGTGCGCCGTCGTAATTCTATGATTCACGGCCAATTAATTAGTGTAAATAATAAATCGAAATGCTGCCTTTTTTCTGGTGGCATTCCGACTTTGAAGGAAACATTTCTCGTACTTCAAATTTCCAAAATCATCTTGAAATGCAGCGATTATTACTAATGACAATGTATTTTGCAAAAGATTTACGCCGAAATTATGGCTGCTACTATACTGTGGGAATTGTATCGGCCAAAATAACATTTTACATAACTTTCAAATACAATAAGTATTTTGCTGAAAGTTGCTACAATCAGTTCGATATGATCAATTCTTCTTCATGATGGTTCTATATTCAACTGGAAGTTGTACTCAAATTCGGCTCATAAGTCATTTGTCGTTTGTGGTTTTATTGAACGTTTTACTGCGATTTTGAAGATAGCTACAAGTCTTCCAATATGGCTAATCTCGCGGCATTGAGCAAAGCAGTGATTAAGCCGTTAAAAACTTAAATAAATCTATGGAGTCTTGAAAATTGTTACTTGGGTATTCACCAAAAGAATCGATATGCTGAAACGATTCGAAAATAAAATGGCACTATTTCTACAAGATTAAGGAAAATCACTGCCCGAGCAGATATCGCCTAACATCACAATAACTTAAACTTAAAGCACATTGGCATAGTGGGTTGCTAAAATCTGGTACATTTATCTCATCCTGTTGAAAACAGTTCATGCAAACCTGTTCAATTTGCTGGTAAAGTAACGAATTTTCAATTTGAATGTTTCAAATAGATCTCTAATACAACGACGAAAACGAAATAAACAAAACAAAAATTTAAACGCAATAAAATCGTGTTTAGTTTTTCTAGAAAATGAAAAAAAAATTATTTTGAAAATATTTGAAAAGTTCTGTGTCGAATATTTACTGGCCCGCCAGCAAGTGTGAATTTTAAAAATGGGCCCCTGGCTTGAAAAGGTTGGGCAAGCCTGCCCTAAAGAGAGCAATCGGGGAACAACATTGGTTGT